>NC_057794.1:143928680-144129198 GCF_018294505.1 Triticum aestivum | reverse complement strand
GTCGGAGCCTAGCTCGGTGAAGTTCGCGGCTCCGTCACCTCCTTCGGTATCTACGTTTAAAGAAGATATATGCGCTAACGTAAATACCAAGGAGAGCATAGAAGGTAAACCAAATATTTTTCAAATAAATCTGATAAAAAACTAGACAAAATTTTAAAGAGAACAGAAAAAGAATCAATCAAAAATACTTTTCTGATTAAAAGTTATAAGGGTTTTTGTCCAGGGACTTATCTGTAATGAAACAGAAGATTTCCAGGGGCTAGTTTATAAAAGCAGAAAACGCTTCGGTAGCGATTACGCCAGCCCGAAGAGAAAACGTATTTGGCAGAAGGCGTTTTCAGATAACGCTTCGTTTAGAAAGGACAGAGAGGCTGACAGCGGGTCCCACTTGTCATGTTTAAATTTCAAATGGGAGGGACGAGGCTCGTCGGCGCTCGAGAGCTGCTGTGGTCGCCGGCGGCGATCCACGGCGAGGCATGGGGATCAAAGGTTACCAATGTGCTCACCGTGTCCTTCCGCAACGGTGGGTGGTGGTGTTGGTCGCCGGTGAGCAGCACGTCGACGGCGGTCTCAACTCCGGCGGACGGTGGTTCGGGCGTGGATGGAGCTCATCGGAGAGGGCTGCAAAGATTAAATTGAGGTGGGGGTTAGACTACTGGGTGCAAGAGAGGGCTACGGACGAGGTTTGGGCGCCGGAGGTGGCCTCACCGAAGTGAATCGAGCTGGAGGCCGAGGCGGATCGGGGTGGCCGGAGCTGGGGAAGGAGACCTCCTCGAGGTCCTCCCAGTGGCCTGGCGGGGTGTTGATGAGTAGTGGAGGTGCTGCGTGCACGAGAGTGAGCTCGGGACCCCTTTATATAGGCGGTCCGAGGCGGTTGCCGTGAACGGAGATTTCCGGCGAGCGATTACGGTGGCGCAGTGCTCGGTCGGGGTGGTTAGGGGGTCGAGCGTCATCACGGAGGTTCAACGGGTCCATTTTTGTGCTAAGCTGGCCGGGGTTTGGGCGTTTGGGTCGAGCTCGACGGAACGGGGTGGCGCGGGCCCGTCGGCGGCAGAGAGCGCTCTCCGTGCGTGCTGCGCCACGGCGACGGTGCCGCATGCGTGCGCTGGCACGGAGAAGGCCACGCGGAGCCACCAGAAGATTTGGGCGGTGCCGAACGGCTTTGCGCCGCCGTTCTCCTCCCTGTCGGCCGTTACGGGGAGCCGGCCGCCGCAAGACACGCTGGCGCAGGCGGGCCAGGGTGCCACCGACGCCAGGGTCGCGCCAAGTGCGCGTGTGAAGCTTCGGACAAGCAAACGAGGCCGCGAGCAACGTGCCAAATGCACTATGGCCGCGTGACTGAAACTGTCGAAACTGAAGATGACACTGAAACTGAATTTCTGAACATTGAACAGTAACAGTGCCCACAAGGTGTTCGACCGAATGAAATTGGCCTCTGGTGATTTTTCCTTGAGCTGATTTTTGGTGGAGTGGCTTCTCCTTGCTCAAATAGGATGCCTGAATTTTGGTGGAATTTTTGGAGGAGTGTAGATATGAATTTCACCAAATTTGGCAAATCTGGTCCAAACTTGCAGAGACTGAATTTTGAAAAATTTGAAAAGAGGAGGAGTGGATCAAGATGGTTCTGGGTTGTGGGTTCAAAGGACAATCCAGGAGAATTGGTTTGAGGTCAAAACTCAAATGCAATAGGGCACTTGCTTTGAAAATCTCTCAGGCTCCAAATAAGTTTCAGAATTGAATTGAGGGAAAAATAATTGGAATAAAAATCCAAAACCAGTTTGGATTAGTTGGAACAGAGAATTTAGGTTGATCACAAGTTGTAGGGGAGGTTTTGGAGGGGTTTTACCACATGGGCAAGAATGCCAAGTCATGGTGGTTCCAAGATATGAAAATCCCAAATTTCATGGAGTTTCTTTTTTAAAAGAAAAAGATTAAACTCCCAAAAATAATTTAGAGAGAGAACCAACAGAGAAGAAGTTTCAAAAGGTCAAACACCAAAGTTTGAAGCCAGAATAAAAACCTTGCCAAAGAAAAGAAAGTCTCTTAAGAGGAAGGTTTTCAGGAAAATTTTAAATGGCCTCTTTTCAAAAAAAAAACCATAAAATTTTTGCTAAAAACCAAAGTAAAAATTTTGGAGTGTCACACTCATGTGCTTGGAAGTAATGGCGCAGCTTTCTCGAGGCCATGAGGAGGCCGAAAAGCAACTTCTGCACACCAGAGTACCTTGATCTAGCCCCCTATAGAAGGGAACTGACAAAGTAAACTGGACGCTGCACCATTCTCTTCTGCATCTTATCATGCTCCTGCACAGATACATCTTTGTCGGGACCAGAGCTTGTCGGCGAAGCCCCCTGCTTGTCGCTGGATGCATCTGCCATGGTTGCTGGCTCACCATCTGCCTCCCTCTCCGCCACTAACGCAGCACTAACCACTTGATTGGTTGCCACTATATACAACAGCAACTTCTCTTGCGGCTTAGGTGTGACAAGTATTGGAGTGGAGGACAGGTATTTCTTCAAGTCCTGTAGCGCAGCCTCCGCCTCCGGAGTCCATTTCATTGGACCTGCCTTTTTCAAAATTTTGAAAAATGGCAGGGCGCGCTCAGCAGATCTAGAGATAAACCTGCTGAGAGCAGCCACGCAACCGGCAAGCATTCGTACATCCTTGACGCGCTTTGGTGCTTCGATCTGCTCAATGGCCTTGATCTTGTCGGTATTGGCTTCAATTCCCCGCTGAGACACGAAGAACCCGAGAAGCTTGCCGGATGGGACTCCAAACACGCACTTCTCGGGGTTAAGCTTGAGGTTGATCTTGCGCAGATTTGCAAATGTCTCGTCTAAATCTTGAATCAGGGTCGCCCTGTTCTTGCTCTTGACCACTATGTCATCCATGTAGGCTTCCACATTTCTGTGCATCTGCGGCTCAAAAGCGTGGTGGACTACCCTTGCGCATGTTGAACCAGCATTCTTCAAACCGAAAGGCATCCGTACGAAGCAGTACGTGCCACACGGGGTGATAAATGCGGTTTTCTCTTCATCCTCTTCTTCCATGAAGATCTGATGGTATCCTGAGTATGCATCAAGAAATGAAAGCAAATCACATCCGGCTGTGGAGTCAACAATCTGGTCAATGCGCGGCAAGGGAAATGGGTCTTTGGGACAAGCTTTATTAACATCAGTAAAGTCAATACAGAGCCTCCATTTCCCGTTAGCCTTGCGCACGACAACAGGATTGGCCAACCATGTGGGATGGAGCACTCCTCTGACAAGGCCCGCTGCTTCCAACTTCTTGATTTCTTCTGCGGTGAATTCTTGGCGCTCCACTGCCTGTTTCCTGACTTTCTGCTTGACGGGCCGCGCATGAGGACAGACGGCAAGGTGGTGCTCAATTACTTTCCTGGGAACACCGGGGATATCAGACGGTTGCCACGCAAACATGTCGACATTCGCCCGCAAGAAAGCAACGAGCGCGCTTTCCTATTTGGGGTCAAGAGTGGCGCTGATGGTGAAGGTATCACCAGTGCCGTCCTCCTTGGCGGACACCTTCTTGGTCTCAGGTGGAGCTGTCATTGCCTTCTTACACTTGCGGTGGAGCTCGATGGTGCATCCTCGACGGTAGCGCAGCACTCCGAGGAGGTGCGCTTGCCGGAGTGGGCATCAGAGTTCTTGCCGGACTTGGTCTTCTTCTTCCCCCCGGGAGCTTCAGTGGCAAGTGTCTTGCGTTCTGCTGTGGCTGCTGCTTCCCGGTAGATCTTGTCGGCACAGATAAGAGGATCCTTCTTGTCGCCAGGGACAGAGATGACACTTATCGGGCCTGGCATTTTCAGTATGTTGTACGCATAGTGAGAGGCTTCCATGAACTTGGCGAGTGCCGGATGGCCGAGGATTCCATTATAAGGTAATGGAAAGTCAGCAACATCAAATGTGACCCTCTCAGTCCTGAAGTTCAGCTTGCTGCCAAATGTTACCGGCAACATGATCTTTCCCTTCGACTTTCTTCTTCCCGGGTTTATTCCTTGAAATGTACCGGTCTCTTCGAGCTCGCTGTCAGGGATCTGGAGTTTCTGGAGCACCACGGAGGAGATCAGGTTCAAGCCGGCCCCGCCGTCAAGTAGCATCTTAGTGACCTTGAGGTTGCGGATTGTTGGTGAAACCAACATCGGCAAGCACCCGACCGTAGTTATGCGATCGGGGTGGTCCTTAATATCAAAGATGATAGGCGTGCTGGACCATTTCAGAGGCTTGCGTGACTCGACGGGTGGTTCTGCTGCATTAACTTCCCGCACCCACTGCTTGAGCTGGCGGTGCGAGGTGTGCAGAGAAGCACCACCGTCAACGCACAGGACCTCTGTGGCTTTCTGGAACTCCTGCTCATCAGTCTCCTCATCATCCATGTCTTCATCATCGTCGTCATCTTCATCCTTGTCGCGGCCGCGAGGAGGTATGTCTCCTTGCCGCTGCTTGGCCTTGCCGCGACGTCCTCCTCGGCCGGGACGTTTCTTGCCGGATCCCCCAGCACCTTCCTGGGCCTTCTCCTTGTCGCGCCGCTCATATTCAGCTTTCTGTTGCTCAACAAGCTGCTCGACTTTCTTACAGTTCTGGAGATCATGGCCCTTGGTGCGGTGGATCTTGCAATACTGCTTGTTGGTGCCGTCCTGCTTGTCGGCGACCACCACCTCCGCAGCAACCTCCTTGCTGGAGTCACCAGCTTTGGCTTCCTTGGCGCCACCACCATTGCCGGACTGCTCAACAACTAGCACCTCTTTGCCTTTCCTCCTTCTATTGTTCCACCACCGGTTTTTCCTTGCCGGGGCAGCATCTTCACTGTCAGATCCTCCCGCTCCTACATTCTCTCCGGGGAGTCTCCTCCCTTCCTCAGCACGTGCACACTTGTCGGCCAGTGCATATAACTCACTGACGTCCCTGATCTTGCACATCGCCATTTCCTCCCGCATCCGGCGGTTTCGCATGTTCTGATGGAACGCACTAATCACCGCGGCAGGGTGGACGTCTGGGATGTTGTGTTGCACACTGCTGAATCTCTTAATGTACTTGCGCAGGGGCTCTCCTTCCTTCTGGGCGAGCAGATGAAGATCACTCTCCTGGCCATGAGGCTTGTGTCCGCCTGTGAAGGTGCCGACAAACTGATGGCACAGATCAGCCCAAGAGGATATGGAGTTGTCCGGCAAGTGCATGAGCCAGGACCTGACGTTGGGCTTGAGTACCAGCGGGAAGTAGTTGGCAAGGATCTTGTCATCCCGTCCCCCAGAAGCCTGCACCGCAATGGTGTAAATGCTGAGGAACTCCGACGGATGCATCTTGCCGTCGTACTTCTCCGGTACGTCTGGCTTGAAGTTCTTCGTGCTGGGCCACTGGACTTGCCGCACCTCACGAGTGAACGCAGGGCAACCTACCGCGTACGGCAGATCGCCTGGTTCCCCTGGCGCATGCATGTCAACAGAGGGCCCAGCGCGCTTGTCGGATTGACGTCGCGCTTCTCTTCGGCGCTCGATGCGAGTTCGAGCGTCTTCTTGTTGTCGATCATGAAGAACTTGGCGCTGATCGCGACGAGCTCGTGGATCCGAAGATGCGGTGGAGTCGCTGTCGAGGTGGATCCGGCGAGTCGGCGATCTTGGCCTTCGGGGTGGTGATTGCATGGTAGTTGCGCCTCCACCTGTTTTGTCACCACCGGCTTGCGCCCGGCAACCCTGCCGCGGCGGCGACGCGCTCGGCCGCCGTGGAGTGTCGCCGTTGGCGTAGCCGATGAGACTCTGAATGGTGGCCCTCCATTCGTCGATCTTGTCCGACGTCGGAGGGTAATCTAGGAGAAGTTGAGCTCGCGCCAAAGCTTCTGCTGGAGTGGTGGGTGGCAGTGGCGGACGGTGCGAGGAGCGGGACGTGCTCGGACTTCTAACTATGTTAGAAGGAGCATTATCCCGTCCAGGCGACCGTGCCCCGCTCGTGCTAGCATGCTGGCGTGCATGCTGGTCTTGAGCACCCCGAGATCCACCAGCTTGGTCTTGGCCTATCATGCGTATGGCACTGCAAGTGCCATGACGCTGTTGGTCTTGCGCCTCCTGAGAGTGGCGTGGAGCATGTACAGTCGCCGAGGTTTGTGCAGCCTTGTTCTTGGACCTGGCAGCATCATGAGCTTCCTCGTCGACGTCCATTCTTCCGCCGGCGTCGATTCCACCATCCGTTTGCTCCAACGGTGGTGGAAGTGACGTGGACGGAGCGGCTGCTACCGAAGTCTTCTTCTTCGGTGGCATGTTGATGAAGGGAATGAAGATCTAGCTCGTGTGAACGCCGGATCAGGTTTACACAATCTCGACGCCCCCTACCTGGCACGCCAAAGATGTCGGGGAAACTGATCCACGAACACCTATGGGGCCGGTGGACCGGGTCCCTTTCGGTTCGGCGGGGGGCGGAGATCGCACAAAGAGCAGATCGAGGCGAAGCACACGAGCAGTTTACCCAACTTCGGAGCTCTCCGGAGAGATAACACTCCTACTGCTGATTGTCTGGTTGTATTATGTTGTGTTCTTGCTCCAGAGAGAGAGCCTAGTGTTTTTCTGGGTCCGAACTAGTCGAACTTTGCGAACCAGTCGAACCGAACCTCCTCTACGTTGCGCATGGGCCTCCTTTTATACGCTAAAGGGGTCACCGATAGGTGGCAACGCAGAGAAGGGTACAAATGTAAAAAGTGAGGTGGTTGGTACAGTTACTTGTACAGTGCACCCTACCTAACCCTGACGGCAGGGGACAAGGGCATTAAATGCCCGTCTGAGTCGCCCAAACAGTGCAGAAAAGGACCGTTAGGGGCGCCACCGTTCGCCACGATGGCGATCTTGTCAGCTTCGCTTGCCACTGCGCACCGCTGGCTGCATAGCCTCCCGCCACGCGCTCCTGGAGAGGCCCCCAGAGCGACACGTTGGTGGATGCGCTGGAGCGTGGGCATAGAGTGGCCGCCTGCCGCGGCAAGCGCCTTGCCGCTGCTGCTATCTTGTCGGGTCCGGAAGCTTGTCGCTCACCGGGCTTCGAGGTACCTTGGTTGGTCTTCCCGGCAAGCTCCTCTTGCCGGGGCCTTGTTGCCTTGCCGGAGCGCGTGGCGCGTCGCGGCAAGTTCCTTGAAGTGCCTTGGTTGGCCTTCCCGGCAAGCTCCTCTTGCCGGGGCCTTGTCTCCTGAGCTTAAATGCTTTGTTCTTGAATGGCTCCAAGCTAACCACGGAGGATCTTGGCGTTCGCCCGGCAAGCCTTGCCGCGGGGTGCTGCAATTGCCCGTGCACAAGTTCGGGGTACTAGGGTACCCTTATTCTAGTACACCGACACACAGGAACCGGTTTCTATGATGAACTACTTTCCAATAAGGGAGCAGGTACTGTTACCTCATCAAGTTCTACTTTCCTCCCACCACTTCTTTTGAGAGAAACTCCTTCTCCAGAAAGGATCCTTTCTTAGCAAAGAATCTCTTGCCCTCGGATCTGTGATAGAAGGTGTACCCAACTGTTTCTTTTGGGTATCCTATGAAGACACATTTCTCCGATTTGGGTTCGAGCTTATCAAGTTGAAGTTTTTTCACATAAGCATCGCAGCCCCAAACTTTAAGAAACGACAACTTTGGTTTCTTGCCAAACCATAGTTCATAAGGTGTCATCTCAACGGATTTTGATGGTGCCCTATTTAATGTGAATGCGGCCATCTCTAAAGCATAACCCCAAAATGATAGCTGTAAATCAGTAAGAGACATCATAGATCGCACCATATCGAGTAAAGTACGATTACAACGTTCGGACACACCATTACGCTATGGTGTTCCGGGTGGCGTGAGTTGCAAAACTATTCCTCATTGTTTCAAATGTAGACCAAACTCGTAACTCAAATATTCTCCTCCACGATCAGATTGTAGAAACTTTATTTTCTTGTTATGATGATTTTCAACTTCACTATGAAATTCTTTAAAGTTTTGAAATGTTTGAGACTTATGTTTCATTAAGTAGATATACCCATATCTGCTTAAATCATCTGTGATGGTCAGAAAATAATGATACCCGCCGCGAGCCTCAACATTCATTGGACCACATACATCAATATGTATTATTTCCAACAAGTCTGTTGCTCGCTCCATTGTTTCGGAGAACGGTGTTTTAGTCATCTTGCCCATGAGGCATGGTTCGCAAGCATCAACTGATTCGTAATCAAGTGATTCCAAAAGCCCATCAGCATGGATTTTCTTCATGCGCTTTACACCGATATGACCTAAATGACAGTGCCACAAATAAGTTGCACTATCATTATCAACTTTGCATGTTTTGGCATCAATATTATGAATATGTGTATCACTATGATCGAGACCCAACAAACTATTTTCATTGGGTGTATGACTATCGAAGGTTTTATTCATGTAAACAGAACAACAATTATTCTCTGATTTTAAATGAATAACCATATTGCAATAAATATGATCAAATCATATTCATCCTCAACGCAAACGCCAAATAACATTTATTTAGGTTTAACACTAATCCCGAAAGTATAGGGAGTGTGCGATGATGATCATATCAATCTTGGAACCACTTCCAACACACATTGTCACTTCACCCTTAACTAGTCTCTATTTATTCCATAACTCCTATTTCGAGTTACTAATATTTAGCAACCGAACAAGTATCAAATACCCAGGGGCTACTATAAATACAAGTAAGGTACACATCAATAACCTGTATATCAAATATACCCTTGTTCACTTTGCCATCCTTCTTATCCACTAAATATTCAGGGCATTTCCGCTTCCAGTGACCAGTCCCTTTGCAGTAGAAGCACTTAGTCCCAGGCTTAGGTCCAGAATTGGGCTTCTTCACTTGAGCAGCAACTTGCTTGCCGTTCTTCTTGAAGTTCCCTTTCTTTCCCTTTGCCCTTTTCTTGAAACTAGTGGTCTTGTTAATCATCAACACTTGATGCTCTTTCTTGATTTCTACCTTCATCGATTTCATCATCATGAAAAGCTCGGGAATCGTTTACGTCATCCCTTGCATACTATAGTTCATCATGAAGTTCTACTAATTTGGTGATGGTGACTAGAGAATTCTATCAATCACTATTTTATCTGGAAGATTAACTCCCACTTGATTCAAGCGATTGTAGTACCCAGACAATCTGAGCACATGCTCACTGCTTGAGCTATTGTCCTCCATCTTTTAGCTATAGAACTTTGTTGGAGACTTCATATCTCTCAACTCGGGTATTTTCTTGAAATATTAACTTCAACTCCTGGAACATCTGATATGATCCATGACGCTCAAAACGTCTTTGAAGTCCCGATTCTAAGCTGTTAAGCATGGTGCACTAAACTATCAAGTAGTCATCATATTGAGCTAGCCAAACGTTCATAACGTCTGCATCTGCTCCTTCAATAGGTCTGTCACCTAGCGGTGCATCAAGGACATAATTCTTCTATGCAGCAATGAGGATAATCCTCAGATCACGGATCCAATCTGCATCATTGCTAATCACATCTTTCAACTTAGTTTTCTCTAGGAACATATCAAAAATAAAATAGGGGAGCTAAACGCGAGCTATTGATCTACAACATAGATATGCTAATACTACCAGGACTAAGTTCATGATAAATTAAAGTTCAATTAATCATATTACTTAAGAACTCCCACTTAGATAGATATCTCTCTAATCATCTAAGTGATCACGTGATCCAAATCAACTAAACCATAACCGATCATCACGTGAAATCGAGTAGTTTTCAATGGTGAACATCATTATGTTGATCATATCTACTATATGATTCACGCTCGACCTTTCGGTCTCAGTGTTCCGAGGCCATATCTGCATATGCTAGGCTCGTCAAGTTTAACATGAGTATTCTCCGTGTGCAAAACTGGCTTGCACCCGTTGTAGATGGACGTAGAGCTTATCACACCCGATCATCATGTGGTGTCTGGGCACGACGAACTTTGGCAACAGTGCATACTCATGGAGAACACTTTTATCTTGAAATTTTGTGAGAGAACATCTTATAATGCTACCGTCAATAAAAGCAAAATAAGATGCATAAAAGATAAACATCACATGCAATCAATATAAGTGATATGATATGGCCATCATCATCTTGTGCTTGTGATCTCCATCTCTGAAGCACCGTCTTGATCACCATCGTCACCGGCGCGACACCTTGATATCCATCGTAGCATCATTGTCGTCTCGCCAACTATTTCTTCTACTACTATCGCTACTGCTTAGTGATAAAGTAAAGCAATTACAGGGCGATTGCATTGCATACAATAAAGCGACAACCATATGGCTCCTGCCAGTTGCCGATAACTCGGTTACAAAACATGATCATCTCATACAATAGAATATAGCATTATGTATTGACCATATCACATCACAACATGCCCTGCAAAAACAAGTTAGACATCCTCTACTTTGTTGTTGCAAGTTTTACGTGGCTGCTACGGGCTGAGCAAGAACCGTCCTTACCTACGCATCAAAACCACAACGATAGTTCGTCAAGTTAGTGTTGTTTTAACCTTCTCAAGGACCAGGCCTAGCCACACTCGGTTCAACTAAAGTTGGAGAAACTAACACCCGCCAGCCACCTGTGTGCAAAGCACGTCGGTAGAACCAGTCTCGCGTATGCATACGCGTAATGTCGGTCCGGGCCGCTTCATCCAACAATATCGCCGAACAAAAGTATGACATGCTGGTAAGCAGTATGACTTGTATCGCCCACAACTCACTTGTGTTCTACTCGTGCATATAACATCAACGCATAAAACCAGGCTCTGATAGCACTGTTGGGGAACGTAGTAATTTCAAAAAAAAATCCTACACACACGCAAGATCATGGTGATGCATAGCAACGAGAGGGGAGAGTGTGTCCACATACCCTCGTAGACCGAAAGCGGAAGCGTTAGCACAACGCGGTTGATGTAGTCATACGTCTTCACGATCCGACCAATCAAGTACCGAATGCACGACACGTCCGAGTTCTGCACATGTTCAACTCGATGATGTCCCTCGAACTCCGATCTAGTCGAGCTTTGAGGGAGAGTTCTGTCAGCACGACGGCGTGGTGACGATGTTGATGTTCTACCATCACAGGGCTTCGCCTAAGCACCGCTACGATATTATCAAGGTGGACTATGGTGGAGAGGGGCACCGCACACGGCTAAAAGATCCAAGAGATCAATTGTTGTGTCTCCAAGGGGTGCCTCCTTCCCCGTATATAAAGGAGTGGAGGAGCAGGAGGGGGCCGGCCACCCTAGGTGTGCCCCATGAGGAGTCCTACTCCCACCGGGAGTAGGACTCCCCCTTTTCCATGTGGGAGTAGGAGACGAAAGGGAAGGAGAGAGAGGGGAAAGGAAAGGGGGCGGCGCCCCCGTCCTTGTCCAATCCGGACTGGGGGGAAGGGGGCGCGCGACTGCCCTTTGGCCGCCCCTCCTCTTCTCCATTAGGGCCCAATAGGCCCATTAGTCTCCCCGGGGGGTTCCGGTAACCCCCCGGTACTCCGGTATATGCCCGAAAACCCCGAAACCATTCCGTTGTTCGAACTGAAGGAAATATGCCCTAGAGGCAATAATAAAGTTATTATTTATTTCCTTATATCATGATAAATGTTTATTATTCATGCTAGAATTGTATTAACCGGAAACATAATACATGTGTGAATAAATAGACAAACAGAGTGTCACTAGTATGCCTCTACTTGACTAGCTCGTTGATCAAAGATGGTTATGTTTCCTAACCATAGACATGAGTTGTCATTTGATTAACGGGATCACATCATTAGGAGAATGATGTGATTGACTTGACCCATTCCGTTAGCTTATCACTTGATCATTTAGTTTGTTGCTATTGCTTTCTTCATGACTTATACATGTTCCTATGACTATGAGATTATGCAACTCCCGTTTACCAGAGGAACACTTTGTGTGCTACCAAATGTCACAACGTAACTGGGTGATTATAAAGGTGCTCTACAGGTGTCTCCGAAGGTACTTGTTGGGTTGGCGTATTTCGAGATTAGGATTTGTCACTCCGATTGTCGGAGAGGTATATCTGGGCCCTCTCGGTAATGCACATCACTTAAGCCTTGCCAGCATTGCAACTAATGAGTTAGTTGCGGGATGATGCATTGCAGAACTAGTAAAGAGACTTGCCGGTAACGAGATTGAACTAGGTATTGAGATACCGACGATCGAATCTCGGGCAAGTAACATACCGATGACAAAGGGAACAACGTATGTTGTTATGCGGTCTGACCGATAAAGATCTTCGTAGAATATGTGGGAGCCAATATGAACATCCAGGTTCCGCTATTGGTTATTGACCGGAGATTTGTCTCGGTCATGTCTACATAGTTCTCAAACCCGTAGGGTCCGCATGCTTAAAGCTTCTATGACGGTTATATTATGAGTTTATATGTTTTGATGTACTAAAGGTTGTTTGGAGTCCCGGATGTGATCCCGGACATGACGAGGAGTCTTGAAATGGTCGAGACATGAAGATTAATATATTGGAAGCCTATGTTTGGATATCGGAAGTGTTCCGGGTGAAATTGGGATTTTACCGGAGTATCGGGAGGTTACCGGAACCCCCCGGGGACTTAATGGGCCTTAGTGGGCCTAGGTATAAGAGAGGAGAGGCGGCTAGGGCTGGGCCGCGCGCCTCTCCCCCCAATCCGAATAGGACAAGTAGAGGTGGGCGGCAACCCCCTTCCTTCTTCTCCTCCACTCCTTCCCCCTCCCAAGTCCTAATCCAACTAGGAAAGGGGGGAGTCCTACTCCCGGTGGGAGTAGGACTCCTCCTAGCGTGCCTCCTCCCTAGCCGGCCGCACCCCCCTTGCTCCTTTATATACGGGGGTAGGGGCCACCCCAGAGACACAACAATTGATCGTTTGATCTTTTAGCCGTGTGCGGTGCCCCCCTCCACCATAGTCCACCTCAATATTGCTATAGCGGGGCTTAGGCGAAGCCCTACATCGGTAGAACATCAACATCGTCACCACGCTGTCGTGCTGACAAAACTCTCCCTCAACACTCGGCTGGATCGGAGTTCGAGGGACGTCATCGGGCTGAATGTGTGCTGAACTCGGAGGTGTCGTACGTTCAGTACTTGATCGGTCGAATCGTGAAGATGTATGACTACATCAACCGCGTCGTGCTAACGCTTCCGCTTTCGGTCTACGAGGGTACATGGACAACACTCTCCCCTCTCGTTGCTGTGGATCACCATGATCTTGCATGTGCGTAGGAATTTTTTTGAAATTACCACGTTCCCCAACAGTGGCATCCGAGCCAGGTTTTATGCGTAGATGTCATATGCACGAGTAGAACACAAGTGAGTTGTGGGTGATATAAGTCATACTGCTTACCAGCATATCATACTTTGGTTCGGCAGTATTGTTGGATGAAGCAGCCCGGACCGACATTACGCGTACGCTTACGCAAGACTGGTTCTACCGACATGCTTTGCACACAGGTGGCTGGCGAGTGTCAGTTTCTCCAACTTTAGTTGAACCGAGTGTGGCTACTCCCGGTCCTTGTGAAGGTTAAAACAGCACCAACTTGACAAACTATCGTTGTGGTATTGATGCGTAGGTAAGAACGCTTCTTGTTAAGCCCATAGCAGCCACGTAAAACTTGCAACGACAAAGTAGAGGACGTCTAACTTGTTTTTGCAGGGCATGTTGTGATGTGATATGGTCAAGATGTGATGAGATATAAGTTGTTGTATAAGATGATCATGTTTTCTTGAAGTTATCGGCAACTGGCAGAAGCCTTATGGTTGTCTCTTTATTGCATAAGATGCAAGTGCCAAATAATTGCTTTACTTTATCGCTATGCGATAGCAATAGTTGCAAGAGCAATAGTTGGCGAGACGACCAAGTGATGACACATTGATATAGATCAACATGATGGAGATCATGGTGTCATGCCGGTGATGATGGAAATCATGACGATGCTTTCGAGATGGAGATCAAAGGCACAAGATGATGATGGCCATATCATGTCACATATATTTTGATTGCATGTGATGTTTATCTTTTATACATCTTATTTTGCTTAGTTCGACGGTAGCTTTATAAGATGATCTCTCACTAAATTTCAAGATAAAAGTGTTCTCCCTAAGTATGCACCGTTGCCAAAGTTCGTCGTGCCCAGACACCACGTGATGATCGGGTGTGATAAGCTCTACGTCCATCTACAACGGGTGCAAGCCAGTTTTTGCACACGCAGAATACTCAGATTAAACTTGACGAGCCTAGCATATGCAGATATGGCCTCGGAACACTGAGACCGAAAGGTCGAGCGTGAATCATATAGTAGATATGATCAACATAGTGATGTTCACCATTGAAACTACTACATCTCACGTGATGATCAGACATGGTTTAGTTGATATGGATCACGTGATCACTTAGAGGATTAGAGGGATGTCTATCTAAGTGGGAGTTCTTAAGTAATATGATTAATTGAACTTAAATTTATCATGAACTTAGTCTTGGTAGTATTAGCATATCTATGTTGTAGATCAATAGCTTGCGTTTAGCTCCCCTGTTTTATTTTTGATATGTTCCTAGAGAAAACTAAGTTGAAAGATGTTAGTAGTAATGATGCGGGTTGGATCCGTGATCTGAGGTTTATCCTCATTGCTGCACAGAAGAATTATGTCCTTGATGCACCGCTAGGTGACAAATCTATTGCAGGAGCAGATGCAGATGTTATGAACGTTTGGCTAGCTCAATATGATGACTACTTGATAGTTTAGTGCGCCATGCTTAATGGCTTAGAATCGGGACTTCAAAGACGGCTTAAACATCGTGGACCATATGAGATGTTTCAGGAGTTGAAGTTAATATTTCAAGCAAATACCCGAGTTGAGAGATATGAAGTCTTCAACAAGTTCTATAGCTAAAAGATGGAGGAGAATAGCTCAAGCAGTGAGCATGTGCTCAGATTGTCTGGGTACTACAATCGCTTGAATCAAGTGGGAGTCAATCTTCCAGATAAGATAGTGATTGACAGAATTCTCTAGTCACCATCACCAAGTTAGTAGAACTTCGTGATGAACTATAATGTGCAAGGGATAACGGAAATGATTCCCAAGCTCTTCGTGATGCTGAAATCGACGAAGGTAGAAATCAAGAAAAAATCAAGCGTTGATGGTTGACAAGACCACTAGTTTCAAGAAACGGGCAAAGGGAAGAAGGGGAACTTCGAGAAGAACGACAAGTAAGTTGATGCTCAAGTGAAGAATCCCAAGTCTAGTCCTAAGCCCGAGACTAAGTGCTTCTACTGCAAAGGGACCGGTCACTGGAAGCGGAACTACCCCAAGTAATTGGTAGATAAGAAGGATGGCAAAGTAAACATAGGTATATTTGATATACATGTTATTGATGTGTACTTTACTAGTATTTATAGCAACCCCTCAGTATTTGATACTAGTTCAGTTGCTAAGAATAGTAACTTGAAATGGGAGTTGCAGAATGAACAGAGACTAGTTAAGGGTGAAGTGATGATGTGTATTGGAAATGGTTCCAAGATTGATATGATCATCATCGCACACTCCCTATACTTTCGGGATTAGTGTTAAACCTAAAATAAATGTTATTTAGTGTTTGCGTTGATCATAAATATGATTGGATCATGTTTATTGCAATACAGTTATTCATGTAAGTTAGAGAATATTTATTGTACTGTTTACATGAATAAATCCTTCAATGGTCATACACCCAATGAAAATGGTTTGTTGGATCTCGATCGTGGTGATACATATTTTCATAATATTGAAGCCAAAAGATGCAAAGTTAATAATAATAGTGCAACTTATTTGTGGCACTAACGTTTAGGTCATATTGGTGTAAAGCGTGTGAAGAAAATCCATGTTGATGGGCTTTTGGAATCACTTGATTATGAATCAATTGATGCTTGCAAACCATGCCTCATGGGCAAGATGACTAAGACTCCATTCTCCGGAACAATGGAGCGAGCAACAGATTTCTTGGAAATCATACATACTTATGTATGTCGTCCGATGAATATTGAGGCTCGCGGCAGGTATCATTATTTTCTGATCTTCACAGATGATTTGAGCATATATGAGTATATCTACTTGATGAAACACAAGTCTAAACATTTGAAAAGTTCAAAGAATTTGAGAGTGAAGTGGAGAATCATCGTAACAAAAATAAAAATTTCTACGATATGATCGCAGAAGTAAAGTATTTGAGTTACGAGTTTGGCCTTCAGTTAACACAATGTGAAATAGTTTCACTACTCACGCCACCTGGAACACCACAGTGTAATGGTGTGTCCGAACGTCGTAACCGTACTTTATTAGATATGGTGCGATCTATGATGTCTCTTACCGATTTACCACTATCGTTTTGGGGTTATGCATTAGAGACAGCTACATTCACGTTAAATAGGGCACCATCTAAATCCGTTGAGACGACACCGTATGAACTATGGTTTGGCAAGAAACCTAAGCTGTCATTTCTTAAAGTTTGAGGTTGCAATGATTATGTGAAAAAGTTTCAACCTGATAAGCTCAAACCCAAATCGGAGAAGTGCGTCTGCATAGGATACCCAAAAGAAAATATTGGGTACACCTTCTATCACAGATCCGAAGGCAATATATTCATTGCTGAGAATGGATCCTTTCTAGTGAAGGAGTTTCTCTCGAAAGAGGTGAGTGGGAGGAAAGTATAACTTGATGAGGTAACTGTACCTGCTCCCTTATTGGAAGGTAGTTCATCACAGAAATCTGTTCCTGTGACTACTACACCAATTAGTTAGGAAGCTAATGATGATGATCATGTAACTTTAGATCAAGTTACTACTGAAACCTCATAGGTAAACCAGAGTGATATCCGCACCATAGTGGTACGGTAATCCTGTTCTAGAGGTCATGTTACTCGACCATGACGAGCCTACGAACTATGAGGAAGCAATGATGAGCCCAGATCCGACGAAATGGCTTGAGGCCATGAAATCTGAGATGAGATCCATGTATGAGAACAAAGTATGGACTTTGATTGACTTGCCCAATGATCGGCGAGCCGTTGAGATTAAATGGATCTTCAAGAGGAAGACAGACGATGATAGTAGTGTTACTATCTACAAAGCTAGAATTGTCGCAAAAAGGTTTTCGACAAGTTCAAGGTGTTGACTATGATGAGAATTTCTCACTCGTATCTTGTCAGGACCCCGACTCAATGCCACATAGATCTAGCATGTAACACTTCATATCACTTTGCGGCCTCACGCACGGTATTCCCACGGGTGTCGCCTTACCTTTACCCGGGACCGTTTGCGCCTTTTGGCACACGTATATGACAGTGTCGCTAGCATCCATATGATAAGGAGCCCGGGCTGACATGGCTAGTCGTAAACCCAAAGCGGCACAGACTTACAGGGACAGGCATCCATGACCCAGCATCGAACGTGTCGGTCATCAGCGAGTGAATCCAGGCTGTAGCACTGGGCTAGCAGGACTCCGGTGAACCGGGCTGTAGCGGGCTAACAGGACTCCGGTATTCACCGCGTGACATTTCCCCGAAGGGACAGACACAGGAACGAAGAAGGACACATGCCGGCCAGCCTAAGTGTTCCGGAGCAGTAGCAAGCTACCATGGCTCAGTGGAAACACTAGGAGACATTTCCCGGTAAGAGAGGCTACTAAAGATAAACAACTAGATGGTCAGATCCCACACATACCAAGCATTTCAATAACATACACACAATATGCTCGATATGTGCAATACAACATGGCATCACAAAATGACTCTACGACTCAAGTAGTTTATTCAATAGGCTCCGAGGAGCGAGATATTACAAACATGGGTCTCATGACCCAACACTCAGAGCATACAAGTCAAAGCACAAGCGGAAGCTATCATGTCTGAGTACAGACATCTATAAATGAAAAAGGCTGAGAAGCCTGACTATCTACCAGATCCTGCCGAGGGCACAAGATCGTAGCTGAGGTATCAAGCTAAACATCGAAGTCCAAGCGGAACTACTAGTGAGACTGAAGTCTCTCTGCAAAAACATAAAATAGGCAAACGTGAGTACAAATGTACCCAGCAAGACTTACATCAGAACTATCTACATATGCATCATTATCAACAAAGGGGTGGTGGGGTTTAACTGCAGCAAGCCAGCTTTGACTCGGTGGCTATCCTAACTAGGACTGCAAGTGAATCTTTTGAGGTGGCGCACACGAGTCCACATATTCACCATATCAATACACCACTATGGATCCGCTCCCGTCTCCCTACGAGAACGCCATCCATAGCACTCACGCTTATCTTGCGTATTTTAGAGTATCCACTTTCACTTGTCTATGAACTGATATAAGCAACCCAGAAGTCCTTTACCGCGGACACGGCTATTCGAATAGATGATGTTAACCCTGCAGGGGTGTACTTCTTCATACATGTTTCCACCACTTAGCGTCTGCACACGACATGTGCTCGGCAGACTTCAAGCGAAAGCCGACGTGGGTGTAGACCTTGACCTACCTAAACACTCAAGTCTCTAGTCCAGGTTTATCGCCTATTCAGGTTCCATCCATGAGGAGATCCGGCCGGAGTTTCGCTCACAGCCCCAAACGATGTGAACAGGGTTCCCGAGATACCAAACGGGCATCCGGTACACCGTGCCACGTACCTACCGCATCACAGCCCACCCCTACGGTCAGCGCTGTCCACGGCCTCCAGTAAGCTACAAACACCAGAAACTACTTGCAACTCCTGGACAGAGGACTAGGGTGAATAAGAAGTCGAGCGGGGTCATATTTCAGGGCCCAATGTATGGTAGTAGCTGAGTCATGGATCACAAACACAGAACTCAGTTCCTAAGGACGGCTTCAATGAGACAACCCACCATGTACTCCTACATGGCCTCTCACCGACACCTTTTACCAAATCGTGTTCACACACTTAGCTCACACACAGTAGGACATGTTCACACGCCTCTGATTCATCCCCGATGAATCAGACCTGACTCAACTCTAAGCAGTAGCAGGCATGACAAACAAACATGAATGAGTAGGCACAACAGGGCTCAAACAACTCCTACTCATGCTAGTGGGTTTCATCTAATTACTGTGGAATGACAGGTCATGCAGAGGATAAAGGGGTTCAGCTACCGCAGCAAGTAACAGATAAATCGGTGTTGTCCTAATGCATTAAAAGAGAGCAGGAGCGAGAGAGTAGGATTGTATCGGAATGAACAAGGGGTTTTTGCTTGCCTGGCACTTCTGAAGATAACATTGAGTCTTCATCAGTGTCAACGATCACATCATCGGTATCACGTCTATCGAGAGGGGACAAATACCGGCAAATACAGAAAAACACGATCAATGCAATGCACAATATGATGCATGATCATGACATGGCAAAATGAATGTGTTTTGGGCTAATGCAACTAGCAACAGATTAAATGAAGTTGGTTTGAATATAAAATTCAAATTCAAACTCCATATGTGATTATTTAAATGCCCTTTAATTGATTTGTGTTAAACAGCAGCTATAAGTTGTTCTAACATGCATGAAAATGGTACAGATGGATTCCTTGAATTTTTCTGATAATTTTTCATATATAAATTATTTAATTTGGAGTTACGGTTGAATTTCTATGATTTTTAGAAGTTTTGGGCATTTTCTGGAATTAATAAATCATTTCTAATTTATTTAATTCCAGAAATACTTTACTGCGTCAGCCTGACATCATCATGACGTCAGCAGGTCAACAGGGCGCCTCCAGGTCAAACCTGACCAGTGGGGTCCACTGGTCAGTGACCCAGGGCTGTTTAGTGTCAATGGCAGGTGGGGCCGGGTCAAAGGCCACGTCAGCAGAGTCAATGCTGACGGGTGGGGCCACTGGATTAGTTTAAAACTAAACAGAAACTAATCTATGATTAATTAGCAGGTGGGGCCCTGCTGTCAGTGTCTATTAAACTAACTAATATTTAGTTAATACTAATCCTAGCCTAATTAGCCGGGCGGGCCCGCAGGTCAGTGAGAGAGAGGGGGGGGGGTCAAACCCGGGTCAACTCGCCGGAGTTGACCCGCGGCTTGTCGCCGGCGACGCCAGCAACGGCGGAGGGCGTCGGAAACGCTGCTCCGGCCACGGTTTGATGCGCGGGTGGGTGCTACGAGTAGCTGGCGATGTGGCGCATCCAACGGTGGCGGTGTTTGGTGCTGGGGTGGCCGGAGTTAACGGCGGCGAGCTCTTTTGCGGCCGCCGGAGCTCGGGTAATCTCGGGGTGGCATTACAGAGCATGGGAGGAGGCGTTGTGGGTGTCTACGGGTTCATGCGATCGTGCTGAGCACGATGGTGGGCTCGGGAACGAGCTGCGGTGGCTGTGGCCACGGTTACGCCATGGCCGGCGGCGAGGAGCTCTCGGCCGCGGTGGGAGATGGGGCTAGGGGGCGAGAACGGAGGGGGCGAGCACAGGAGAAGCAGCGGAGGCTCACAGCGGATCCATTCGAGGCGGGGACGAGGCCGGGGAGGGTCCGGAGCCAGCGAATCGGGCGTCGGCGACCGGCGGGTCCGACGAGGGGGAAAACATCGGAGCGGCGCTTCGGGGGCTCCTGGAGGGCATGGCATCGGTGAGGTGGGTCGGGTACGGAGTGGCGGAGCTTGTGGGCTAGTCGGGGAATCGAGGGAGGCCCGGTGGCCGTGGTTATGGCGAGCGGCGGCGAGGGGCTCCGCTCGGTGAGGAGAACAGAGGAGGGGGAGAGTGTTCCGGGGAGAGGATGAGGACGCGGGAGAGAGGGAGAAGGGGGAGGGGGTCGGGGGCTGCGTGGCTCCCTCGGGTGCCTCCAGCGGCGAGCAGGTAAGCAGGAGGTGGCCGGAGCGTGCGTGCGCGCGTCGGGCACACGCCCTCCTGCCTACTGGCAGGAGGTTGAAGACGGTGGCGACTGCGGTGGGCTGGCCGCACAGTGCTGGACCAGCACAGGAGCTGGGCCGGCTCTGGTGGGCTGCACAGGTAAGCTTTGCTCTTTTTATTATTTACTGTTTTCTATTTGTTTTATTTAATATCTTTTGCCACTGTTTTCAATTCCAAAATAATTTCATACAGTGCCAAAACATTCTGAAATATTTTATGTTACCTCTCTGGACTATTCCAAAAGTACATAAAACATTTCAAAGCATTTGAAAATATATTCATTATATATTATGAATATATCCCCAAATTCAAATAGATTATTGATTTAAATTCAGAGACCAAATAATTCCTTAAAAATATTCCAGAATTTTGGTTTGATATATAACTCTTGCCAAAATTCACAAAACTATTTTTAGGGCATTTTGGATTCACAGAATGCAATTTTAGGGTTTCTTGCCCCTCTTTTATTTAAGTTTTGAGGCTTCTGAATTCCTCAGTTCAAATTTTATTTGAAATAAAACATGATGCTCACAAGAGGTCTAGCCTAGTGCATTACCAGAAGCTAGGGATGTGACAACTCACCCCCACTAAACAAGAATCTCGACCCGAGATTCAAGCGTAGGGTAAGATAAAAGGGAAACGCAAACTAAAATAATCTTCACGATCCAGGTTGCACTTCATAAAAATGTTGACTTGATCACCATCTTTGTCTCGAGGTCTTGCTCCGGGGGCTCCAACCAACATGGCAACGAGAGGGAAAAGAAACTCTAGAAGGGTCGATCTTCTCGAAGATCGAACAACTCACGGAATGAGACATAAGACCATCTCTCGGTTGAGACACGAGATACACATCAAGAGGGGGGGGGGGAGAAACGGATGACGAAGGTTCACTAGGTAGACAACGATTCCACGCTTAATAAGGTGGTAACGATTGCCAACGTAGCGAAGAGTTGAGTTGCCATGATACCACGACGAAACATCCTGGAGGAAGGTGATCGTAGAGTATTACTTTAAGTGGCAAAAAGAATTACTTTTGATTCAGAGATCATTGAAACTCTTCATACCAGCATAAGGCAATTCACAACGATCGTTTGGAGGGGGTCTATAGAATGGCATACTCGGACTTGGATGATGTGGATTACCTTGTTGAAGACAACGTAATGGATGAATTTGCTTATCACCGGAGGTGGAAGAGACCCATGGTAGAATGGCACATTGGCGGTGCAAGCTGGGAACAAAATGCAAATGCTGGGAATGATTCTGGTAACTGGGGAAGAACCCAACAATAAAGAGTGAATTCACTGTTGGAGTGGTTATAGCATAACCGAAGAATCTGGGGCAATCCCAGCTAGTGCCGATGATAAGACGTAGCGCTTGTGCGTGCTCTCAAGAACTTGAGCATTTCCACATTCATCAAGGTTTTACCAACATCCGTGTCAAGGTCCGGTAGCACAGCTTACTACCATGATGAATGGTGATGGAGGATGCAGATGCAAAGGAAGATAACACCTTCTCAGATTACACCTTAGCGAAGCCAAGGAACAAAATCTGGATGATCGACCGAGAGACATTTAGCACTCCGCTTCTAATGTTCTCCTTGATGTGCTAGTGTAACCCACCCATAGATATGGTTTGATATCTAGAACATCAAGTAAAAAGGTCGGACTTCGGAAACACAAAGATCCATAGGGGCAACTAGAGAGTAATTCCTACGAAGTCCTTATGGGAAGGTGGCCAACTGCTTCAGTCAAGATACCACAATAATAGGTCCTTCGGCTGGGTGGTGCTGGCCACGACATCCACTTTATCGGTTATCAAGGGACCAATATTATAGTTCTTGGGAAATGTTCCAAACCATCATATCTGCCTGAGATCCAGATCTGGTTGGTGTCAGGATATTCCAGACTCATCGAGTCTAGGAAGAAAAATGAAAGTTTGCAACACAATTCGACGAGATGACGTTGCGAGATTCTCGGGAAATGAACTACGATAGCAAGCTCCAAAACATGAGTTGGTTCTGCTACAAACATGTGAACACGTTGTCCCGGACAAGCATGACCACGTGGTAGTCTTACAATAAAACACTACCGAGTTCTGGTTGGGAACCATCACCGTGGATAACGAAGTCCTTGCATAAGTCATATGATTAGCTCTTATGAAGGAACTTCTTCTCCTTGAACAAATCAATCAGTGGCTTGGTGTGCTAGGGACACATATAGATTGAAGGTTGCAAGTCTTCAAACCACAGAATTCTTCGCACGTGTGCATGACTGATTTGGAATGATTCCAAAGAAAGCAACATTGACTTTCTCGAATCCACGGCGGCAACTTGCATCAGATGCACATGAATTAAAGGAAGTCACTACCTTCATCCAAACATATGCTTCATGAGCTAGCATGAACAAATGCTTTCAAAAGTTTCCAACACTAGCTTAATGTTCAACAAAATTATGGAGGAGATAAGGATGTTGTCAATGGGCTCAACAACAATTCATCTAGGTTTCCTTTTAAAAGGAATTCCATAGTTAAGTGAACACGGTGATTGCATTGGTCAGACCCAAAAGATATAATGGTGTATGCTCGAGGGATCAACCACGAGTAAGACAACATTACGAACATCGTTGGTTCCGACTTGATTTGACGATAGCCCACACTCAAATCAAAGGATTGATAAGACAATAGGTCCAGCAACTGATCACAGGGACCAATCGATGAAGATATCATCTTTCTTCAATACACACTACACAAGAATATCCCTTTGGAACGAACTAAGTCAGGCAAGCTTTTATCTTCCAACCCTCCAAGTTGTCGTTTAGCTTAACCAACTAGCTCAGGGATATCTAACACCGATCTTGGAGAGAGGGTGGTTCACAAGAAAACCAACTTGATCACGAGCTCAACATAGCGGTCAGGTGACAACCTGGTAATACTTCCGAGAAGATCTTCGGAAAATCACGAACCACCGGTATGTTACTAAGCTCGAGAACAATCTCGCTTTTGAGGGCAAGACGATATGATCAAATGAGTGAGGACTTGACAAGATCCTAACTCATCAATCGAAGGGTGCACCGAAATAAGAACTAGATAGCACGATCAGTCTTAGGGTGACGATTCAATAATCAATACGCTGAGAATGAGGTTATCGTCCATTTAACTACCAAGCAACAAAGTTGCTAGCAGTATTGATTTCACACGCCACGATCCACTTGTCGGCATTCCGGTTACAATAACACAGGAACCGAGGAATGAACAGTGATGGCAAGAAGTATCACTGTACCAAGAGTTCATAGGATGGTGTGCAATTCCTATAACAATCTCGATATAAAAATATGTAATACTCCAAGGTAGAGCAGAACAAAAGCTGGATTAGCAATTTGATCTGCGGAGCACAACTTCTTTGACCCAATCCTGGATATGGATGAGGTACTGGAGTTTGTTTCTCCAAGTCATTCAGGATAGAATGGCTTGACGGACCACAAGAGTAATAAGCATTGACAACACGAATGCACAATTACTCCTGACTATCAATTGATAGACGAGGGTCAGAATGCAACTAAAGAGGGACAACTCAAAGGAACATACAATTTTCTGAGTTGTGGATGCATGGTTTAGCATGTCGAACGAATTCCACATAATTCTTCCGGATAACCCATGCAGAAAGGTAGAACTGGCAGAGTCACAATGTAGAATCGAGAACCCATCGAGAGCACTCTGATTGTGATCTTTCGATCAGCGAGGAACATCTGCCATAAGCGGTTCATAGTATTTGGAAGAAAGGAATACCACGAACATCGAGGACTAATGCAAAGGTTACTAATATCCTAAAGGCACTAGCAATTACTATCAACATGAAGTAGGTAGAGTGAATCTCGGGTTTTAAGGACCCAGGAATAGAATACCTATTACTAAGTAGCATCACGGGATGCTTTCGAGAATAAAAGCCAGAATCATCACACTGGGGATCACAAAACATTGCTAGATTACTAGGTGACTCCCTAAACACCTAGGGCCATAATAGTATCTCCAACATATATGTCAAGGTAACGGAGTACCTCAACTCACTGATTAGTGTGGTTAATCTGGCCCATGGGAACATTGAAACAGGAAGAAAGGATTTGCAATTGCATCAGACTACTTAGAAACCTGGGATGACTCGGACAGCATAACGGCTGTAAATGCTCAGAAAAGATTTGAGACATTCACAAAAATGGTGGCATAACCACTCAGAAGCACAATATCAAGGTCTCGAGATCAATAATTAACATACAGAAGTAGTAGGAACTGAAACGAGGCTTAAGTCCAACAATCTTATAAGTCTACGGATTAGTAACACGTGATCCTGATGGAAAGAAGAGATAGCCTAGTTCTTAATCCCCGCAGGAAAGATAAGATGACTCAGATCAGAAGGCATAAGGTATAAGGAGTAAAAAGAGCCTTACGTTCCATCCCACAATCAATTCCCTTATATAACTAAAGAATATCTAGACTCAACTTCGACCAGTTTGGCTTGGTAATCCTACAGGCAGTCAAGCTCTGATACCAACGCTGTCAGGACCCCGACTCAATGCCACATAGATCTAGCATGTAACACTTCATATCACTTTGCGGCCTCACGCACGGTATTCCCACGGGTGTCGCCTTACCTTTACCCGGGACCGTTTGCGCCTTTTGGCACACGTATATGACAGTGTCGCTAGCATCCATATGATAAGGAGCCCGGGCTGACATGGCTAGTCGTAAACCCAAAGCGGCACAGACTTACAGGGACAGGCATCCATGACCCAGCATCGAACGTGTCGGTCATCAGCGAGTGAATCCAGGCTGTAGCACTGGGCTAGCAGGACTCCGGTGAACCGGGCTGTAGCAGGCTAACAGGACTCCGGTATTCACCGCGTGACATTTCCCCGAAGGGACAGACACAGGAACGAAGAAGGACACATGCCGGCCAGCCTAAGTGTTCCGGAGCAGTAGCAAGCTACCATGGCTCAGTGGAAACACTAGGAGACATTTCCCGGTAAGAGAGGCTACTAAAGATAAACAACTAGATGGTCAGATCCCACACATACCAAGCATTTCAATAACATACACACAATATGCTCGATATGTGCAATACAACATGGCATCACAAAATGACTCTACGACTCAAGTAGTTTATTCAATAGGCTCCGAGGAGCGAGATATTACAAACATGGGTCTCATGACCCAACACTCAGAGCATACAAGTCAAAGCACAAGCGGAAGCTATCATGTCTGAGTACAGACATCTATAAATGAAAAAGGCTGAGAAGCCTGACTATCTACCAGATCCTGCCGAGGGCACAAGATCGTAGCTGAGGTATCAAGCTAAACGTCGAAGTCCAAGCGGAACTACTAGTGAGACTGAAGTCTCTCTGCAAAAACATAAAATAGGCAAACGTGAGTACAAATGTACCCAGCAAGACTTACATCAGAACTATCTACATATGCATCATTATCAACAAAGGGGTGGTGGGGTTTAACTACAGCAAGCCAGCTTTGACTCGGTGGCTATCCTAACTACGACTGCAAGTGAATCTTTTGAGGTGGCGCACACGAGTCCACATATTCACCATATCAATACACCACTATGGATCCGCTCCCGTCTCCCTACGAGAATGCCATCCATAGCACTCACGCTTATCTTGCGTATTTTAGAGTATCCACTTTCACTTGTCTATGAACTGATATAAGCAACCCAGAAGTCCTTTACCGCGGACACGGCTATTCGACTAGATGATGTTAACCCTGCAGGGGTGTACTTCTTCATACATGTTTCCACCACTTAGCGTCTGCACACGACATGTGCTCGGCAGACTTCAAGCGAAAGCCGACGTGGGTGTAGACCACGACCTACCTAAACACTCAAGTCTCTAGTCCAGGTTTATCGCCTATTCAGGTTCCATCCATGAGGAGATCCGGCCGGAGTTTCGCTCACAGCCCCAAACGATGTGAACAGGGTTCCCGAGATACCAAACGGGAATCCGGTACACCATGCCACGTACCTACCGCATCACAGCCCACCCCTACGGTCAGCGCTGTCCACGGCCTCCAGTAAGCTACAAACACCAGAAACTACTTGCAACTCCTGGACAGAGGACTAGGGTGAATAAGAAGTCGAGCGGGGTCATATTTCAGGGCCCAATGTATGGTAGTAGCTGAGTCATGGATCACAAACACAGAACTCAGTTCCTAAGGACGGCTTCAATGAGACAACCCACCATGTACTCCTACATGGCCTCTCACCGACACCTTTTACCAAATCGTGTTCACACACTTAGCTCACACACAGTAGGACATGTTCACACGCCTCTGATTCATCCCCGATGAATCAGACCTGACTCAACTCTAAGCAGTAGCAGGCATGACAAACAAACATGAATGAGTAGGCACAACAGGGCTCAAACAACTCCTACTCATGCTAGTGGGTTTCAT
The DNA here is from genome assembly GCF_018294505.1 of Triticum aestivum. Lineage (NCBI taxonomy): Eukaryota > Viridiplantae > Streptophyta > Magnoliopsida > Poales > Poaceae > Triticum > Triticum aestivum. Next base: position 144,101,833 of record NC_057794.1, on the reverse strand, counting down.
CTAATTACTGTGGAATGACAGGTCATGCAGAGGATAAAGGGGTTCAGCTACCGCAGCAAGTAACAGATAAATCGGTGTTGTCCTAATGCATTAAAAGAGAGCAGGAGCGAGAGAGTAGGATTGTATCGGAATGAACAAGGGGGTTTTGCTTGCCTGGCACTTCTGAAGATAACATTGAGTCTTCATCAGTGTCAACGATCACATCATTGGTATCACGTCTATCGAGAGGGGACAAATACCGGCAAATACAGAAAAACACGATCAATGCAATGCACAATATGATGCATGATCATGACATGGAAAAATGAATGTGTTTTGGGCTAATGCAACTAGCAACAGATTAAATGAAGTTGGTTTGAATATAAAATTCAAATTCAAACTCCATATGTGATTATTTAAATGCCCTTTAATTGATTTGTGCTAAACAGCAGCTATAAGTTGTTCTAACATGCATGAAAATGGTACAGATGGATTCCTTGAATTTTTCTGATAATTTTTCATATATAAATTATTTAATTTGGAGTTACGGTTGAATTTCTATGATTTTTAGAAGTTTTGGGCATTTTCTGGAATTAATAAATCATTTCTAATTTATTTAATTCCAGAAATACTTTACTGCGTCAGCCTGACATCATCATGACGTCAGCAGGTCAACAGGGCGCCTCCAGGTCAAACCTGACCAGTGGGGTCCACTGGTCAGTGACCCAGGGCTGTTTAGTGTCAATGGCAGGTGGGGCCGGGTCAAAGGCCACGTCAGCAGAGTCAATGCTGACGGGTGGGGCCACTGGATTAGTTTAAAACTAAACAGAAACTAATCTATGATTAATTAGCAGGTGGGGCCCTGCTGTCAGTGTCTATTAAACTAACTAATATTTAGTTAATACTAATCCTAGCCTAATTAGCCGGGCGGGCCCGCAGGTCAGTGAGAGAGGGGGGGGGGTCAAACCCGGGTCAACTCGCCGGAGTTGACCCGCGGCTTGTCGCCGGCGACGCCAGCAACGGCGGAGAGCGTCGGAAACGCTGCTCCGGCCACGGTTTGATGCGCGGGTGGGTGCTACGAGTAGCTGGCGATGTGGCGCATCCAACGGTGGCGGTGTTTGGTGCTGGGGTGGCCGGAGTTAACGGCGGCGAGCTCTTTTGCGGCCGCCGGAGCTCGGGTAATCTCGGGGTGGCATTACAGAGCATGGGAGGAGGCGTTGTGGGTGTCTACGGGTTCATGCGATCGTGCTGAGCACGATGGTGGGCTCGGGAACGAGCTGTGGTGGCTGTGGCCACGGTTACGCCATGGCCGGCGGCGAGGAGCTCTCGGCCGCGGTGGGAGATGGGGCTAGGGGGCGAGAACGGAGGGGGCGAGCACAGGAGAAGCAGCGGAGGCTCACAGCGGATCCATTCGAGGCGGGGACGAGGCCGGGGAGGGTCCGGAGCCGGCGAATCGGGCGTCGGCAACCGGCGGGTCCGACGAGGGGGAAAACATCGGGGCGGCGCTTCGGGGGCTCCTGGAGGGCGTGGCATCGGTGAGGTGGGTCGGGTACGGAGTGGCGGAGCTTGTGGGCTAGTCGGGGAATCGAGGGAGGCCCGGTGGCCGTGGTTATGGCGAGCGGCGGCGAGGGGCTCCGCTCGGTGAGGAGAACAAAGGAGGGGGAGAGTGTTCCGGGGAGAGGATGAGGACGCGGGAGAGAGGGAGAAGGGGGAGGGGGTCGGGGGCTGCGTGGCTCCCTCGGGTGCCTCCAGCGGCGAGCAGGTAAGCAGGAGGTGGCCGGAGCGTGCGTGCGCGCGTCGGGCACACGCCCTCCTGCCTACTGGCAGGAGGTTGAAGACGGTGGCGACTGCGGTGGGCTGGCCGCACAGTGCTGGACCAGCACAGGAGCTGGGCCGGCTCTGGTGGGCTGCACAGGTAAGCTTTGCTCTTTTTATTATTTACTGTTTTCTATTTGTTTTATTTAATATCTTTTGCCACTGTTTTAAATTCCAAAATAATTTCATACAGTGCCAAAACATTCTGAAATATTTTATGTTACCTCTCTGGACTATTCCAAAAGTACATAAAACATTTCAAAGCATTTGAAAATATATTCATTATATATTATGAATATATCCCCAAATTCAAATAGATTATTGATTTAAATTCAGAGACCAAATAATTCCTTAAAAATATTCCAGAATTTTGGTTTGATATATAACTCTTGCCAAAATTCACAAAACTATTTTTAGGGCATTTTGGATTCACAGAATGCAATTTTAGGGTTTCTTGCCCCTCTTTTATTTAAGTTTTGAGGCTTCTGAATTCCTCAGTTCAAATTTTATTTGAAATAAAACATGATGCTCACAAGAGGTCTAGCCTAGTGCATTACCAGAAGCTAGGGATGTGACATATCTATGCTTAAGGCTGTCCGAATCGTGTTAGCAATTGCCGCATTTTATGAAATCTGGCAAATGGATAAACAAAATTGCATTCCTTAATGGATTTATTAAAGAAGAGTTGTATATGATGCAACCAGAAGGTTTTGTCAATCCTAAAGGTACTAACAAAATATGCAAGCTCTAGCCATCCATCTATGGACTGGTGCAAGCATCTCGGAGTTGGAATATACGCTTTGATAAGTTGATCAAAGCATATAGTTTTATATAGACTTGCGGTAAAGCCTGTATTTACAAGAAAGTTAGTGGGAGCACTACAACATTTCTGATAAGCATATGTATGACATATAATTGATCGGAGATAATGTAGAATTATTCTGCAAAGCATAAAGGAATGTTTGAAAGGAGTTTTTTCAAAGAAAGACCTCGGTGAAGCTGCTTACATATTGAGCATCAATATCTATAGAGATAGATCAAGACCCTTGATAAGTTTTTCAATGAGTACATACCTTGACAAGATTTTGAAGTAGTTTAAAATGGAACAGTCAAAAAGGAGTTCTTGCCTGTGTTACAAGGTGTGAAGTTGAGTAAGACTCAAAACCCAACCACGGCAGAAGATAGAGAGAGAATGAAAGTCATTCCCTATGCCTCAGCCATAGGTTCTATAAAGTATGCCATGCTGTGTACCAGACCTATTGTATACCTTGCCCTGAGTTTGGCAAGGGAGTACAATAGTGATCTAGGAGTAGATCACTGGACATTGGTCAAAATTATCCTTAGTGGAATAAGGATATGTTTCTCGATTATGGAGGTGAAAAAAGGTTTGTCGTAAAGGGTTATGTCGATGCAAGTTTTGACACTGATCCAGATGACTCTAAGTCTCAATCTGGATACATATTGAAAGTGGGAGCAATTAGCTAGAGTAGCTTCGAGCGGAGCATTGTTGACATAGAAATTTGCAAAATACATACGGATCTGAATGTGGCAGACCCGTTGACTAAACTTCCCTCACAAGCAAAACATGATCACACCTTAGTACTCTTTGGGTATTAATCACATAGCGATGTGAACTAGATTATTGACTCTAGTAAACCCTTTGGGTGTTGGTCACATGACGATGTGAACTATGGATGTTAATCACATGGTGATGTGAACTATTGATGTTAAATCACATGGCGATGTGAACTAGATTATTGACTCTAGTGCAAGTGGGAGACTGAAGGAAATATGCCCTAGAGGCAATAATAAAGTTATTATTTATTTCCTTATATCATGATAAATGTTTATTATTCATGCTAGAATTGTATTAACCGGAAACATGATACATGTGTGAATACATAGACAAATAGAGTGTCACTAGTATGCCTCTACTTGACTAGCTTGTTGATCAAAGATGGTTATGTTTCCTAACCATAGACATGAGTTGTCATTTGATTAACGGGATCACATCATTAGGAGAATGATGTGATTGACTTGACCCATTCCGTTAGCTTAGCACTTGATCGTTTAGTTCGTTGCTATTGCTTTCTTCATGATTTATACATGTTCCTATGACTATGAGATTATGCAACTCCCGTTTACCAGAGGAACACTTTGTGTGCTACCAGAAGTCACAACGTAACTGGGTGATTATAAAGGTGCTCTACAGGTGTCTCCGAAGGTACTTGTTGGGTTGGCGTATTTCGAGACTAGGATTTGTCACTCCGATTGTCGGAGAGGTATCTCTGGGCCCTCTCGGTAATGCACATCACTTAAGCCTTGAAAGCATTGCGACTAATGAGTTAGTTGCGGGATGATGTATTACAGAATGAGTAAAGAGACTTGCCGGTAATGATATTGAACTAGGTATTGAGATACCAACGATCGAATCTCGGGCAAGTAACATACCGATGACAAAGGGAACAACGTATGTTGTTATGCGTTCTGACCGATAAAGATCTTCGTAGAATATGTGGGAGCCAATATGAACATCCACGTTCCGTTATTGGTTATTGACCAGAGACGTGTCTCGGTCATGTCTACATTGTTCTTGAACCCGTAGGGTCCGCACGCTTAAAGCTTCTATGACGGTTATATTATGAGTTTATATGTTTTGATGTACCGAAGGTTGTTCGGAGTCCCGGATGTGATCCCGGACATGACGAGGAGTCTCGAAATGGTCGAGACATGAAGATTGATATATTGGAAGCCTATGTTTGGATATCGGAAGTGTTCTGGGTGAAATCGGGATTTTACCGAAGTACCGGGAGGTTACTAAAACCCCCCGGGGACTTAATGGGCCATAGTGGGCCTAGGTGGAAGAGAGGAGAGGCAGCTAGGGCTGGGCCGCGCGCCCATGCCCCCAGTCCAAATAGGACAAGGAGAGGGGGCGGCGCCCCCTTCCTTCTTCTCCTCCACTCGTCCCCCCTCCCAAGTCCTAATCCATCTAGGAAAGAGGGGAGTCCTACTCCCGGTGGGAGTAGGACTCCTGCTGGCGTGCCTCCTCCCTGGCCGGCCGCACCCCCCTACTACTAGGAACAGGGCTAAAGATAGGATTGACACTAATGGCACACCAGAGTAGTGGTGCGCCACTACTATATACTAATGGCACACCTGGTGGAGATACGCCATTAGTGTGGAAGACACTAATGGCGCACCAGGCAAACGGTGCGCCACTAGTAAAACAATTTTTTTTTCATTTTTTCAAACATACTAATGGCGCATCCTGGCAAAGTGCGCCATTAGTAGTTAGAACTACTAATGGCGCACCGGCGACAGAGTGCGCCAGTAATTTTTTTTTTACTTTTTGGCAAAAAACATTCTAATGGCGCACCGCTGCTAGGTGCGCCAGTAGTAAGCTTCCCCCACTCCACCTATTCCCCTCCCTCCCTTCCTCCCGACTCGACCTAACTGTACGCCCCCTCCGTCCCAATTGTACGTCGCCGCCGCGCCTGCACGCCCCCTCCGCCCCCTCCGTCCCCTCTGTCCCTGCCGCCGCCTCTCCTTCCCTACCTTCTTCTCCACCCCGCCGCCCTGACCCCCACCGCCCCCGCGCCCCACTACTGCAGCTCCCCCGCACCGCTGCCCCCGCGCCCCCGCACCCCGAGCCAGAGGAGGAGGACGAGTAGGAGGAGGAGACGGAGGCGGCTGAAGCGGAGCAGGAGGCCGCGGAGTACGAGCTGCTAGACCGCAAGCAGGCCCAAATCTCCCGCGTCGTCGAGCAGGAGGCCAACCCCAACCTGCGTCTCATTCACACCCTCACCACCATCCACGTCGTCGAGCAGGAGGCCAGGTAGTCCGCCCATCCCCTCCCTCTCCCCCTTCCGCATGCTGGTAGATAGGAGTAGGAATAGCTTACTGCTGAATCGACCAGCGTAATTAGGCACACAAACTTGTGCTTGCTTGTGCTCATCTAGTTCCGCAACTACTCGTGAGCAACGCCGGGATTTCACCCGTGTAAACCTGAAAGAAGCCATTCGTCTATGTAGGTGTGCTTTGCTTCCTGTATATCTGTTCACCAGCAGTTAGCAGTCACATCTTGCTTCTCGTCCAAACAAGCAAATTAACGGAGCAAACTCGTGTGCGGTCAGCGATCGAGTTTCAGGCCATCCTGTTCCTATAGACACTCTGCACAAGTTCTTGGATCCTGTTCTTATAGACAGTCTTCACAAGTTCTTGGCTTTTGGGTCAATACATTGCTGCTCTAGTGCATTTTATTGGTAGTGCATTTCACTGCATTTTATATCTATAAGCAAGGTCTCAGTTCTGTAGTTATACTGCAACTGGAGTACTAATATTTACAAAGGGAGTAACTGATAAAAAGCTCATGTTTCTGTACTCTGCTTCTAGTGTCACAGTGAACTAGCGGTAAATTGTAGAAAGTTGTAGCAGGCATTGGCTATTGCCCAGCTGGGGTGTTGGCTAAATTCTTCATTGCATCCTGGCCCATCGTAGAGTAATTTTAGGAGTAACTTGAAATGGAGTATAACTTGCCATTCTATAACTTGCTGTGAATTACTCTAGGTCAGTGCCATCCTCTTGTACTCAAGAGTATTTTTGTCACAGTGCCATATAACATCAAACCTACTCCTGCATTTTTCTACTCAGGAGTATAAACTGCATTTTGACAGCGCCATAGATAGTAGGAGTAATAAAAATGCTAAGGTGCCATATAAATATTTGCCTTTTGCTTGGTAGGTGTTTGTGATAATGCTTGCAAGGGGCAAATGTTTAAACAAATATAAATATTTGAATGGCCAGAGATGGGATGTGCAGGCCATCAAGGGGGCACGACACAGCCTGGGATGAGCTGTGCCACTTTGCTTATTATTCTTTCCTGAGATAAATAGTAATAAAAATGTGCTTGCTAGCTGCTGCCACTTGTAGCCACGAGACAAGTTCAGTGTGCTATCATTATCATTAATCATGCCCAGGTTAAAAGACAACAGCAATATGCCCAGGTTAAAAGACAATATCTCTGGTTTTTTGGCAGTAATAATAGCCTTGTCACTACCTACAGTAGAACAGCCTGGGACTACTCAAGCAGTGCAAGCAAGCAAAATTGCAAGCTACTACTGCTGCAAGCAAATTCTGTTAAAGCTTCCTTGGTTAACATTCTGGTTGTAGTCCGGCTTCTTATTCTTGCTACTGTTGCTGTTGTTATTCTGCTGCTGTTGTGTTGTTATCTGCTGCCGCTGGTTTCTTCTTGCTGCTGCTGCTGCTGTTATGCCTGTATTCACAACTGCTGCTGCTGTATTTGTGATGATGTTGTACTTGTTATGATGCTACTTGTGATCTTCTGAAATGACCCATTGGCGACTTCATTACGCGGGGATAATGATTTTGCAGGTACCCCGAGAGGCCCTTGAGTTTGCCGGAATGTCGATTAACTTCTATTCCGGCAAATTCGGGTACTCCATATGTTTTATGATCTGTTGTAAGGGTACTAATTGGTCTCTTCTGCTGCTTATCAGAGATAGCGGGAAGCAGCCACCGCCGCTCTGCGACACCATAGTACGAGTTGGATGCTTCCGAGTTCTTCACTATCATACTTGGGACTTCAATATCATCCATGACGCAGGTATATAAAACGAGAGATCTCCCCTTCACCCATCTCATTATGATATATGTTGTTTGCCTACATCACTCATTGTCCCAAACTGCAGAGGCTGCCTGACAGTTTTATGAACATGCTGATGGGTGAAGATCCGGCAAATAATGTGAAGCTGCGATAGGCCGGCAGCGGGTTTCGCAGGCTGTGGGATGTGGAGTTGGTGATAAAGGAGGGCCACATGTACTTGTCTCGTGGGTGGGAGAAGTTCTACCGTGCCTACGACCTGCGGCTGGGGTACTTCCTTGTCTTCATGTACGACAACGACGCCACCATGCTCATCGTGAAGGTGTTCAACGCGACTATGTGTCGCATGTGCTACGCTGAAGATTATGATGCCGGTACGTTCTGCCTCTTCTTATTCCTCTACATTTGGCTTTGTCTCACATCGATTGTTAACGGTCATTGTTGCATTTGGACAGGTAATGGGAGCAGCAGCAACAACAATGGCTACAGCCAAAGCAGCAGCGACCATGGCTGTAGCGAAAGCAGTAGTGATTCTGGCTGTAGCGAAAGCAGCAGCGATTCTGGCAGCAGCATAGACAACAAGAAGGATGATCCGGACTGGAGTGCGGGAGAAGAGGAGCAGAGTGGGGTTGAGGAGCTGCAGGATGACGATGGGCATCAAGCTGAGGATGACCTAGCGCTGGTGGTGGCTGACCAAGGGCAAGAGATGGTGGTGGCTGACCAAGGGCAAGAGATGGTGGTGGCTGACCATGGGCAAGAGATGGAGGTGGCTGAGGATGACCTAGCGATGGTCGTGCCTGAAGGTGGCCTCACGATGGTGGTGGTGCCTGACAATGACCACACACCGGTGGTGGTGCCGGCGATCCCACAGCTGGGCGACATGACCACACCAATTGAGGTAGAAGACTACATCCCACTGCCTCCACCGCCTCCACCGCCTCGCCGCTCTTGGCGCATCAGGCTGAGGAAGGAGAAGGAGAAGAACAATGCATGAGAACTGAACTTTGTCAGGTATGTCAGATCTCCAAAATGATATATATATATATATATATATATATATATATACTTAGTTACCTATGTTATCTCTAATATGCTTAGTTTCCTATAGGTTAGCTTCATTTTATCTAAGTTGGCTCTAATATGCTAACTTAGAGGTTATATGCTTAGTTTCCTATAGGTTAGCTCCAAAATAACTTATGTTAGCACAAAATGATCAAGTTTACATAATAAGCTTATAGTCTTTTTCTTATTCTTCTTCTTTTCCAAAATGACATAGGTTAGCTTCATTTTACCTAAGTTGGCTCTAATATACTAACTTAGAGCTTATATGCTTAGTTTCCTATAGGTTAGCTCCAAAATAACTTATGTTAGCACAAAATGATCAAGTTTACATAATAAGCTTATAGTCTTTTTCTTATTCTTCTTCTTTTTCAAAATGACATAGGTTAGCTTCATTTTACCTAAGTTGGCACTAATATACTAACTTAGAGCTTATATGCTTAGTTTCCTATAGGTTAGCTCCAAAATAACTTATGTTAGCACAAAATGATCAAGTTTACATAATAAGCTTATAGTCTTCTTCTTATTCTTCTTCTTTTCCAAAATTCTTCTTATTCTTCTTCTAATGTTCTTCTTCTTCTAGTATTCTTCTAGTCGTCTTCTTTTTCTTCTTCTAACTTCTTGTTTATCATTTTGCAGATTTGATTTAATTCATGGAAGCTTGCATGGATGGAGTGCTTCTTTTCCATTTGTGTTTTTATTTCTATCAATGTGAAACTTTTGTGAATTGATGGATAACGGTGTTGGATGAACAATGTGAAACTTTTGTAATATGTAACGATGGAACTATGTGTTGGCTATGTATGTATATATGATGGAACTTGTGTGTCGGCTATGTATGTATATATGATGGAACTTGTGTGTTGGCTATGATTGTTATTTGGATGCTTGTTGTATATATATATTGTGGATATCTCATAGGTGAAATAGTGACGTGAGATTAAGAAAAAAAAATTAAAGAAATTGTTACTAATGGCGCACTACTGTGTGGTGCACCATTAGTATAGCAGATACTAGTGGCGCACCGTGGGCAAAACTAATGGCGCACTTCCAGGTGCGCCATTAGTATACCAGATACTAATGGCTCCCAGTGGTGCGCCATTAGTAAAAAATTCTAGTTGCGTGATACTAATGGCGCACTAGTTATGCGCCATTAGTAGGCAAAACTAGTGCGCCATTAGTAGCCCTTTTCCTAGTAGTGCCCCTTGCTCCTTTATATACGGGGGCAGGGGGCACCCCGGAGACACAACAATTGATCGTTTGACCTTTTAGCCGTGTGCGGTGCCCCCCTCCACCATAGTCCACCTCGATATTGGTGTAGCGGTGCTTAGGCCAAGCCCTGCGTCAGTATAACCTCAACATCGTCACCACGCCGTCGTGCTGACGAAACTATCCCTCAACACTCGGCTGGATTAGAGTTCGAGGGACGTCATCGGGCTGAACGTGTGCTGAACTCGGAGGTGTCGTAAGTTCGGTACTTGATCGGTCGAATCGTGAAGACGTACGATTACATCAACCGCGTTGTGTAACGCTTCCGCTTTCGGTCTACGAGGGTACGTGGACAACACTCTCCCCTCTCGTTGATGTGCATCACCATGATCTTGCGTGTGCGTAGGATTTTTTTTGAAATTACTACGTTCCCCTACACAAACATAGTCGTCCAATATATCGATCTTTATGTCTCGACCATTTTGAGACTCCTCGTCATGTCACTGATCATATCCGGGACTCGGAACTACCTTCAGTACATCAAAAACCATAAATTCATAATATAACCGTCATCGAACTTTAAGCGTGCGGACCCTACAGGTTCGAGAACTATGTAGACATGACCGAGACACGTCTCTAGTCAATAACCAATAATGGAACCTGGATGCTCATATTTGCTCCTACATATTCTACGAAGATCTCTGTCGGTCAAACCGCATAACAACATACGTTGTTCCTTTTGTCATCGGTATGTTACTTGCCCGAGATTCGATCGTCGGTATCTCAATACCTAGTTCAATCTCGTTACCAGCAAGTCTCTTTACTCGTTCCGTAATACATCATCCCGCAACTAACTCATTAGTTACAATGCTTGCAAGGCTTATAGTGATGTGCATTACCGAGTGGGCCCAGAGATACCTCTTCGACAATCGAAGTGACAAATCCTAATCTCAAAATACGCCAACCCAACAAGTACCTTCGGAGACACCGGTAGAGCACCTTTATAATCACCAAGTTACGTTGTGACATTTGGTAGAACACAAAGTGTTCCTCCGATAAACGGGAGTTGCATAATCTCATAGTCATAGGAACATGTATAAGTCATGAAGAAAGCAATAGCAACATACTAAACAATCAAGTGCTAAGCTAACGGAATGGGTCAAGTCAATCATATCATTCTCCTAATGATGTGATCCCATTAATCAAATGACAACTCATGTATATGGTTAGGAAACATTACCATCTTTGATCAATGAGCTAGTGAAGTAGAGGCATACTAGTGACATTTTGTTTGTCTATGTATTCACACATGTACCATGTTTCCGGTTAATACAATTCTAGCATGAATAATAATCATTTAACATGAAATAAGGAAATAAACAATAATTTTATTATTGCCTCTAGGGCATATTTCCTTCAGAATCTACTGAAGAAGTCATTCCAGAATGTGAGGAAAATCATGTTGGTGCCTGCTACCTCTTGAGCATGCGTTGGTTTTCCCTTGAAGAGGAAAGAGTGATGCAACAAAGTAGCGTAAGTATTTCCCTCAGTTTTTGAGAACCAAGGTATCAATCCAGTAGGAGATAACACGCAAGTCACCTAGTACATGCACAAAGAATCAAGAACCTTGCAACCAACGCGATAAAGGGGTTGTCAATCCCTTCACGGTTACTTGCAAAAGTGAGATCTGATAAAGATAGTAAGATAAATATTTTTGGTATTTTTGTTGTATAGATTGGAAAGTAAAGATTGCAAAATAGTAAACGAGATGCGATGTCAATAAAAAGAGATGCAATATAATAAGAAAGAGACCCGTGGGCCATAGGTTTCACTAGTGGCTTCTCTCCTGATAACATGTATTACGGTGGGTGAACTAATTACTTCCGAGCAATTAATAGAAGAGAACATAGTTATGACAATATCTAGGCAATGATCATGACTATAAGCATCACGTCCGTGTTAAGTAGACCGAAACAATTCTACATCTACTACTATTACTCCACACATCGACCACTCTCCAGCATGCATCTAGAGTATTAAGTTCATAAGAACAGAGCAATGCATTAAGCAAGATGACATGATGTAGAGGGATAAACTCAAGCAATATGATATAAACCCCATCTATTTATCCTCAATGGCAACAATACAATGTGTTCCTTGCTGCCCCTACTGTTACTGGCAAAAGACACCGCAAGATTGAACCCAAAGCTAAGTACTTGTCCCATTGCAAGAAACATCAATCTAGTAGGCCAAACTAAACCGATAATTCGAAGAGACTTGCAAAGATATCAAATCATGCATATAAGAATTCAGAGAAGAACCAAATATTATTCAAAGATAAACTTGATCATAAATTCACAATTCATCGGATCTCGGCAAACACACCGCAAAAAGTATTACATCGAATAGATCTCCAAGAACATCGAGGAGAACTTTGTATTGAGAACGAAAGAGAGAGAAGAAGCCATCTAGCTAATAACTATGGACACGAAGGTCTGTGGTAAACTACTCACACATCATCGGAGAGGCTATGGTGTTGATGTAGAAGCCCTCCATGATTGATTCTCTCTCCGGCAGATCGCCGGAAAAGCCCCAGATGGGATCTCACGGGTACAGAAGGTTGCGGTGGTGGAAAAGTGGTTTCGTGGCTCCCCCTCATGTTTTTAGGGTATAAGAGTATATATAGGCGAAAGAAGTACGTTGGTGGAGCTTTGTGGGGCCCACGAGTGTGGGGGCGCGCCTACCCCCCTGGGCGCGCCCTCCTGGCTCGTGGCTGCCTCGCGTACTTCTAGACTTCCACTCCAACTCTCCTGGATTGCGTTTGTTCCAAGAAAGATCCTCGCGAAGGTTTTGTTCCGTTTGGATTCCGTTTGATATTCCTTTTCTATGAAACACTGAAATAGGCAAAAAAAACAGAAACTGGCACTGGGCCTCCGGTTAATAGGTTAGTCCCAAAAATAATATAAAAGATCATATTAAAGCCCATTAAACATTCAAAACAGATAATATAATAGCATGGAACAATCAAAAATTATAGATACGTTGGAGACGTATCAAGCATCCCCAAGCTTAATGCCTACTCGTCCTCGAGTAGGTAAATGATAAAAATAGAATTTTTGATGTGGAATGCTACCTAAAATAATTTTCAATGTAATTTTCTTTATTGTCGCATGAATGTTCAGATCCGAAATATTCAAGACAAAAGTTTAATATTGACATAAAAATAATGATACTTCAAGCATACTAACCAAGCAATTATGTCTTCTCGAAATAACATAGCCAAAGAAAGCTCATCCCTACAAAATCATATAGTTTGTCTATGCTTCATTTTCGTCACACAAAATGCTCCAATCATGCACAACCCCGATGACAAGCCAAGCAACTGTTTCATACTTTAGTATTCTCAAACTTTTTCAACTTTCACGTAATATATGAGCGTGAGCCATGGACATAGCACTATAGGTAGAATAGAATGGTGCTTGTGGAGAAGACAAAAAGGAGGAAGATAGTCTCACATCAACTAGGCGTATCAATGGGCTATGGAGATGCCCATCAATAGATATCAATGTGCGTGAGTATGGGTTTCCATGCAACGGATGCACTAGAGCTATAAGTGTATGAAAGCTCAACAAAAGTAACTAAGTGGGTGTGCACCCAACTTGCTTTCTCATGAAGACCTAGGGCAATTTGAGGAAGCCCATCATTGGAATATACAACCCAAGTTCTATAATGAAAAATTCCCACTAGTATATGAAAGTGAAAACATAAGATACTCTCTATCATGAAGATCATGGTGCTACTTTGAAGCACAAGTGTGAAAAAAGGATAGTAACATTGCCCCTTCTCTCTTTTTCTCTCATTTTTTTGTTTCGGCCTTCTCCTTTTTTATGGCCTCTTTTTTTTGTCCGGAGTCTCATCCCGAGTTGTGAGGGAATCATAGTCTCCATCATCCTTTCCTCACATGGGACAATGCTCTAATAATGAAGATCATCACACTTTTATTTACTTACAACTCAAGAATTACAACTCGATACTTAGAACAAAATATGACTCTATATAGATGCCTCCGGCGGTGTACCGAGATGTGCAATGAATCAAGAGTGACATGTATGTAAAATTATGAATGGTGGCCATGCCACAAATACGATGTCAACTACATGATCATGCAAACCAATATGACTATGATGAAGCGCGTCATAATAAACGGAACGTGGAAAGTTGCATGGCAATATATCTCGGAATGGCTATGGAAACGCCATAATAGGTAGGTATGTGGCTGTTTTGAGGAAGGTAAATGATGGGTTTATGGTACCGGTGAAAGTTGCGCGGCACAAGAGAGGCTAGCAATGGTGGAAGGGTGAGAGTGCGTATAATCCATGGACTCAACATTAGTCATAAAGAACTCGCATACTTATTGCAAAAATCTACAAGTCATCAAAACCAAGTACTACGCGCATGCTCCTAGGGTGGTAGATTGGTAGGAAAATACCATCGCTTGTCCCCGACTGCCACTCATAAGGAAGGCAATCAAAGAAACACCTCATGCTTCAAATTTGTCACACAACAGTTACCATACGTGCGTGCTACGGGACTTGCAAACTTTAACACAAGTATTTCTCAATTTCACAATTACTCAACTAGCACAACTCTAATATCACCATCTTCATATCTCAAAACAATCATCAAGTATCAAACTTCTCATAGTATTCAATGCACTCTATATGAAAGTTTTTATTATACCCGTCTTGAATGCCCATCATATTAGGACTAATTTTATAACCAAAGCAAATTACCATGCTGTTCTAAAAGACTCTTAGAATAATATAAGTGAAGCATGAGATATCAATAATTTCTATAAAATAAAACCACCACCGTGCTATAAAAAGATATAAGTGAAGCACTAGAGCAAAATTATCCAGCTGAAAAGATATAAGTGAAGCACATAGAGTATTCTAATAAATTCTGATTCATGTGTGTCTCTCCCAAAAGGTGTGTACAACGCAGATGATTGTGGTAAACTAAAAAGAAAAGACTCAAATCATACAAGACGCTCCAAGCAAAACACATATCATGTGGTGAATATAAAAGATAGCCTCAAGTAAAGTTACTGATAGACAAAGACAAAAGAGGGGATGCCTTCCGGGGCATCCCCAAGCTTAGGCTTTTGGTTGTCCTTGAATTTTACCTTGGGGTGCCTTGGGCATCCCCAAGCTTAGGCTCTTGCCACTCCTTATTCCAAAATCCATCAAATCTTTACCCAAAAACTTGAAAACTTCACAACACAAAACTTAACAGAAAATCTCATGAGCTCCGTTAGTATAAGAAAACAAATCACCACTTTAATGTACTATAATGAACTCATTCTTTATTTATATTGGTGATAAACCTACTGTATTCCAACTTCTCTATGGTTCATACCCCCCCGATACTACGCATAGATTCATCAAAATAAGTAAACAACACACGAAAAATAGAATCTGTCAAAAACAGAACAGTCTGTAGCAATCTGGAGGTTTCCAATACTTCTGTAACTCCAAAAATTCTGAAAAATTAGGATGACCTAAATAATTTGTATATTGATCTACTGCAGTTGCAATTAGTATTTTATTGCTCTCTGGTAAAAAATTAAAATG
Organism: Triticum aestivum; assembly: GCF_018294505.1. Lineage (NCBI taxonomy): Eukaryota > Viridiplantae > Streptophyta > Magnoliopsida > Poales > Poaceae > Triticum > Triticum aestivum. The sequence continues at coordinate 144,086,518 of NC_057794.1, read as the reverse complement.
ATTTTTGTGAGCGCATACTTTCTGTTTTTATCAACAAGATCAAACAACAATCACCCAAGAAGATCCTAAAGGCTTTACTTGGCACAAACACTAATTAAAACATAAAAAACACAATCATAACAGCGGCTAGATAAATTATTTATTACTAAACAGGAACAAAAATTAAAGAACAAAATAAAATTGGGTTGCCTCCCAACAAGCGCTATCGTTTAACGCCCCTAGCTAGGCATAAAATCAAGAATAGATCTAGGTATTGTCATCTTTGGTATGCAATCCATAAGTGGCTCTCATAATTGATTCATAAGGAAATTTAATTTTCTTTCTAGGAAAGTGTTCCATGCCATCCCTTAACGGAAATTGAAATCTAATATTTCCTTCTTTCATGTCAATAATTGCACCAATCGTTCTAAGGAAAGGTCTACCAAGAATAATAGGACATGTAGGATTGCAATCTATGTCAAGAACGATGAAAAAATCTGCAGTCACAAAATTCCTATTTGCAAAAATAAGAACATCATTAATCCTTCACATAGGTTTCTTAATGGTGGAATCCGCAAGGTGCTAATTTAAAGAACATTCAACAAATTCACGAAAACCTAACACATCACACAAAGTTTTTGGAATTGTGGAACTAGCACCCAAATCACACAAATCATAGCATTCATAATCTTTGATCTTAATTTTAATAGTAGGTTTCCACTCATCATAAAGTTTTCTAGGAAAAGAAACTTCTAGTTCAAGCTTTTCTTCATAGGATTGCATTAAAGCATCAACGATATGTTTAGTAAAAGCTTTATTTTGATTATAAGCATGAGGGGAATTTAACACGGATTGCAACAAGGAAATACAATCTATCAAAGAGAAATTATCATAATTAAATTCCTTGAAATCCAAAATAGTGGGTTCATTTCTATGTAAAGTTTGACCTCTTCAATCCCACTTTTATTAATTTTAGCATCAAGATCTAAAAACTCCGAATCATTGGGACACCTTTTAACTAAAGTTGACTCATCTCCAGTCCCATCTTTATCAAGATTCATATTGGAAAAGAAAGATTTAATAGGAGACACATAAATCACTTTTAGATCTTCATCATTATTATCATGAAAACTAGAAGAACACCCTTTCACAAAGCAATCTTTTTTAGCACGCATCCTAGCGGTTCTTTCCTTGCACTCATCAATGGAAATTCTCATGGCTTTGAGAGACTCGTTGATTTCATGCTTAGGTGGAATAGATCTAAGCTTCAAAGGATGAACATCAAGAGAAATTCTATCCACGTTCCTAGTCAACTCATCAATCTTAAGCAAATTTTTTTCAACCAAAGCATTGAAATTCTTTTGCGAACTCATAAATTCTTTAACACTAGTCTCAAAATCAGAGGGAATCTTATTAAAATTTCCGTAAGGGTTATTGTAGGAATTACCATAATTATTAGAGGAATTATTAGGAAACGTCCTAGAATTAAAGTCTCCTCTATACGCGTTGTTACCAAAATTGTTCCTACCAACAAAATTCACATCCATAGATTCATTATTATTCTCAATCAAAGTGGACAAATGCATATCATTAGGATCAGAAGAAGCACTCTTATTAGCAAACAATTTCATAAGTTCATCCATCTTTCCACTCAAAATATTAATCTCTTCAATCGCATGAACTTTCTTACTAGTGGCTCTTTCGGTGTGCCATTGAGAATAATTAACCATAATATTATCTAGGAGCTTAGTAGCTTCTCCTAAAGTGATTTCCATAAAAGTGCCCCTGCGGCCGAATCTAAAAGATTTCTAGAAGCTAAATTCAATCCGGCATAAAAATATTGTATAATCATCCATAAATTCAAACCATGTGTAGGGCAATTACGTATCATTAATTTCATCCTCTCCCAAGCTTGTGCAACATGCTCGTGATCAAGTTGCTTAAAATTAATAATATCGTTTCTAAGAGAGATGATCTTAGCGGGAGGAAAATACTAGAGATAAAAGCATCTTTGCACTTATTCCATGAATCAATACTATTTTTTAGGCAAAGAAGAGAACCAAGTTTTAGCACGATCTCTAAGAGAAAATGGAAATAGCTTCAATTTAACAATATCATTATCCACATCTTTCTTATTTTGCATATCACACAAATCAACAAAGTTGTTTAGATGGGTAGCGGCATCTTCACTAGGAAGGCCAGAAAATTTATCTTTCATGACAAGATTGAACAAAGCAGCATTAATTTCACAAGATTCAGCATCGGTAATAGAAGCAATCGGAGTGCTAATAAATTCATTGTTGTTGGTATTGGACAAGTCAAACAATTTAGTATTATCTTGAGCCATCGTGAGAAACAATCAATGCAACACACAATCACACAAGAAGCAAGCGGAAAAAAGGCAAACAGAAAAGGGCGAATAAAACGGCAAAGGTGAAGTGGGGGAGAGGAAAACGAGAGGCGAATGGAAAATAATGTAATGTGAGGGAGAAGAGTTTATGATGGGTACTTGGTATGTCTTGACTTGAGCGTAGATCTGCCCGGCAACGGCGCCAGAAATCCTTCTTGCTACCTCTTGAGCATGCATTGGTTTTCCCTTGAAGAGGAACAGGTGATGCAACAAAGTAGCATAAGTATTTCCCTCTGTTTTCGAGAACCAAGGTATCAATCCAGTAGGAGATAACACGCAAGTCACCTATTACCTGCACAAACAATTAAGAACCTTGCAACCAACGCGGTAAAGGGGTTGTCAATCCCTTCACAGTCACTCGCAAAAGTGAGATCTGATAAAGATAGTAAGATAAATATTTTTGGTATTTTTGTTGTATATATTGGAAAGTAATGATTGCAAAATAGTAAACGACATGCGATGTAAATAAAAAGAGATGCAATATAATAAGAAAGAGACCCGGGGGCCATATATTTCAATAGTGGCTTCTCTCATGATAGCACGTATAACGGTGGGTGAACAAATTACTGCCGAGCAATCGATAGAAGAGCGCATAGTTATGAGAATATCTAGGAAATGATCATGAATATAGGCATCACGTCCATGTTAAGTAGACCGAAACGATTCTACATCTACTACTATTACTGCACACATCAACCGCTATCCAGCATGCATCTACAGTATTAAGTTCATAAGAACAGAGTAATGCATTAAGCAAGATGACATGATGTAGAGGGATAAACTCCAGCAATATGATATAAACCCCATATTTTTATCCGCGATGGCAACAATACAATACGTGCCTTGCTGCCCCTACTGTCACTGGGAAAGGACAGCGGAAGACTGAACCTAAAGCTAAGCACTTCTCCCATTGCAAGAAAGATCAATCTAGTAGGCCAAACTAAACCGATAATTCGAAGAGACTTGCAAAGATATAAAATCATGCATATAAGAATTCAGAGAAGAACCAATCATTATTCATAGATAAACTTGATCATAAATCCACAATTCATCGGATCTCGGCAAACACACCGCAAAAAGTATTACATTGAATAGATATCCAAGAACATCGAGGAGAACTTTGTATTGAGAACCAAATAGAGAGAAGAAGCCATCTAGCTAATAACTATGGACCCGAAGGTCTATAAACTACTCACACATCATCGAAGAGGCTATGGTGTTGATGTAGAAGCCCTCTGTGATCGATTCCCCCTCCGGCAGATCGCCGAAAAAGGCCCCAGATGGGATCTCACGGGTACAGAAGGTTGTGGCAGTGGAAAAGTGGTTTTGTGGCTCTCCTGATGTTTTTAGGGTATAAGAGTATATATAGGCGAAAGAAGTATGTCGGTGGAGCTCCGTGGGGCCCACAAGGGTGGGGGCACGCCTACTCCCCTGGGCGCGCCCTCCTGCCTCATGTCCGCCTCGCGGACTTCCAGACTTCCACCCCAAGTCTTCTGGATTGCGTTTGTTCCAAGAAAGATCCTCGCGAAGGTTTTGTTCTGTTTGGATTCCATTTGATATTCCTTTTCCGGGAAACACTAAAATAAGCAAAAAAACAGAAACTGGCACCGGGCCTCCGGTTAATAGGCTAGTCCCAAAAATAATATAAAAGAGCATATTAAAGCCCATTAAACATCCAAAACAGATAATATAATGGCATGGAACAATAAAAAATTATATTTACATTGGAGGCGTATTAGTGCACCTGAGGAAAATGGCTCTGAAGAAAATGTTGAGCCTCCTCACCATCGTCAACCCGCTCATCCTTGTGTTGCTAATGAAGTGCAGATTGGGAGAATCATCAACGACATCAAAGCACCAGGTCCTCTCACATGCTTAAAAGCTTCACATTTGTCTAACTTTTGTGGGCACTTTGCTTTTGTGTCTATCACAGAGCCCACCAAAGTAGATGAGGCATTTCTAGAGCCTGAGTGGATTCAAGCAATGCAAGAGGAATTACATCAATTCGAGATCAACAATGTCTGGGAACTTGTCAAGCGACCAGACCCTCGAAAGCACAATATCATCGGCACCAAATGAATCTACCGCAACAAGCAAGATGAAAATGACCTTGTGGTGAGGAATAAGGCACGACTAGAAGCTCAAGGCTACACAAAGGTTGAAGGAATTGATTTCGATGGAACCTTTGTATCTGTTGCTACACTTGAGGCTATTCGCATATTGCTTGCTTATGCTAACCATCATAATATCATCTTATATCAAATGGATGTAAAAAGTGCATTCCTCAATGGTAAGCTTGAGGAAGAAGTATATGTTGCTCAACCCCCAGGTTTTGAAGATCCAAAGCACCCCGACAAACTCTTCAGACTCAACAAGGCCCTTTATGGCCTCAAGCAGGCCCCACGGGCGTGGTATGATACTTTGAAGGAATTCCTCATGAAGAAAGGCTTCAAACCTGGTTCACTTGACCCAACTCTTTTCACCAAAACCTATGATGATGAATTATTCGTGTGCCAAATCTTTGTTGATGATATTATCTTTGGTTGTACTAACCAACATTACACTAACGAATTTGCCTATATGATGAGTGAGGAATATCAAATGTCTATGATGGGAGAAGTGAAATTCTTCTTAGGTCTTCAAATTTGTCAACAACGCAACGACATCTTCGTATCTCAGGAGAAATACCTCAAGGATGTGTTGAGGAAATTTGGCATGCAAGATTGCAAAGGCGTCAAAATCCCTATGCCCACAAATGGCCATCTATGCATTGATGAAAATGGTATTGACTTTCATCAAAAGGTATACCGCTCCATGATTGGTTCTTTATTGTATCTATGTGCATCTAGGCCAGACATTATGCTTAGTGTTTGCATGTGTGCCCGTTTTCAAGCTACACCGAAGGAATCACACCATAAGGCTGTGAAGCGTATTCTTCGATATCTAGCTCACACACCAACATTTGGATTATGGTATCCCAAGGGCTCGGCTTTTGATCTCATTGGATATTATGACTCTGACTATGCTAGTGATCGTGTGGAGCACAAGTCAACATCAGGCACATGTCATTTTCTTGGACGTTCCTTAGTATGTTGGTCCTCCAAGAAGGAGAATTGCGTATCACTCTCTACTGCTGAAGCTGAGTACATTGCTGTTGGTTCGTCCTGTGCTCAATTGCTACGGATGAAGCAAACCCTCAAGGATTAAGGCATCAATGTGAAGAATGTGCCACTCTACTGTGACAATGAGAGTGCCATCAAGATTGCTCATAACCCAGTTCAGCACTTGAAGACAAAGCACATCCAGATTCGTCATCATTTTCTTTGTGATCATGTGTTGAAGGGCGACATCTCTATTGAGCACATGAAGACTGTAGAACAACTAGCCGATATCTTCACAAAGCCCTTGGATGAGAAGAGATTTAGCAAGTTGCGGTGTTAGCTAAATATCTTAGAATCTTCGAATGTACTTTGAAAAGGACACATATCCTAACACTAATGCAAAATTTATGACTTAGATGTGCAACACACGAAGTAAGGTTTTTATTCAATCAATGAAGACTAACCCTCTAAGTGTGAAGAAATTAACGAAGAATTTGATTCTCGGAGCCCCACGACAATTGTACGCTTTGTCTGAAATCATTATTCTTATACGGTGGGTCACGCCACCAACAAAAGTTGAAAATCTTCAAATTTGAGTATTTCTTCAGTTTTGAAATTCCTCAGTTGTTCAAATTCTTCAACTTTGCATAGTCTTCACTCTTTCTGTTTGTGTTCTTCAATGGCTATATATATATATATTGAGTTTTCCGTCCTCTACAACATTCACTTATTGCTAATTCTTCATGTTGGCTTTTCTGCTAAGTGAATGTGATCAGACCCTTCCCCCTCTATGCTATACTCAACCTAGTCTGTTCACAAATTCTTTATATGCGTTCTATTTGAAACCCGTTCAAAATCTTCACTGTGTCCTTGTCAGCTGAAGATTTGTAAATGAAACCTTAAAATATTCTTATCTGAATTTTTGGCTTTTGCCGCTCAAACCATTCTGCATCCCACGATAAGACTTATCTATTCATCCATGATCTCACACAATCTCCACCTCTCTGTACGTGGGTGACACGTGTCGCTAGGATGAGAAGGATCGGGGGCACGTTCGTCCAATTTCTTCGGGCGAGCAGTTTTTCACCTCGGCTATGAAGACTTCATTTACCTCGCTCGACCTCACTCCTTGCTCGAGCTTCCAGACCTAGCGCCGCCGCTACTTCCATCGTCGCCTGTGAGGAAGAGCTTCATTGCCTCGACCTCATCGCCCTTGTACTCACGCCGACCGCGGAAATCTTCACTCCACCACCGCCGTACCTGTCTTCTGCCGCCAAGTTAGGGCATGGAAGATATGAATGGACGAACTTCCCCTATACAAATCTCAGTTTGTCGTGTTCTTCGTCAAGGGTAAATAAAATTTATTTTTACCGCCCTTGTTGATTCTTTTGATTTCCTCAAAATCTTCAAAAGGTGTTTTGTAGAGACCCGACCTTAGATGGCCAAGCCTCTGTGTATCTGTGCCATCCCTGGATCAGTATGCTGGCACACACAGTACATCAGTGTATATATCAAAGTGCAATCACATGTATAAATAATGTAAGACTGATATATACCTTATAAGTCTCAACGGAAACAATCAACGGGTGTGGAGTCCCATCAACGCCATCGGCAAGTTGAGTGTAGACTATAACCCTATATCGTAACTCTTACTCGTCAAACAAAATATCTGCAACATGATACGTTGCAGCCGTGTAGGTCAGTACATTGAAAGTAACGGCAAGATCACTGTAAGAAGAACAGATGATAAAACTATACTATATGCAATATGGCTTTGTCGCTCCGTATCTGAGGTTTTTGCATAAAAGCTGGTTTTATTATCCCTGCAACAAAGGAATATCAGGAGTCTGTACTATAGAGTTTTCTATCATGACATGGTTCCGCCAACCAATGTCTCATAGCCCAAAATCATCATAAGTTGCCCACAATGAAGTCATCAGTCCGGTGTTTAGAGTTCCAGATAGATCCAAGTACAGATGCTCAAATTGTTCGTAACCGGGGACATGTCTAATCGATTAGGTTTGAACCCTCTGCAGAGGTTTGTACACTTTACCCGCAAGATTCGATCCCTCTTTTTTCGTTCTCGCACTTCAGGGTGTTTGAGAACAAGGCGACCGAAACATGGACTTCCGAAGAGTTGCCCTGACCACTGTTTGGTGCTCATCCAATCCTAACGTAGTTCTACATCTGCTAGCACCGTCCCAGCCAGAGTCACAACTAAGTTCAACCAAGCCAGAGTCCACAATGACTTGCGGTTGCACATGTATGCTTCTGGGCATGAAGTATTCTTCCATCTCTTTGAGTATGGGTCAAGCTTTCCGCAAGATGTCATGGAGCTTCTCCATGCATCCCGGCCATCCACTGGTTGCTCCAGGGTGCCCATCAAATCCGTCCTTCACCCAGTAGTGTGTATTGAATTCTTGTCTCAAGTCTCAAAATCTTGAGGTCTTGAAGTCCTGAAGATGCAGCCCTTGCCGATGCCATCATGAAGTTGTCGCCATTGACGTAGGGGGTCCTTCATACTCACACCACTCTCGAGCACTCATGCCGACCCTGTCTACTATAGTGTAGCATTAAAACTAAACGACGTCCCGGGCTTGATAACAGGGAGATGGGTTCCTACCTCATGCATTCTACTCAACTACAAGATTCAATAACACTGATGGAGGGATTGTTGAAAGGGTGCTACTATATGCAAATAAAACATAGGTATGAAAAACATGGTGAAAGTGAACTTGCCTGGTAAGTTGATGAAAATAATAGCGCTATCGAAAATAACTTGATATTATTCGTCACTCCGGTGAAAATCTATATTAACATACATAGCATTCATATAAGCAAACAATTCTAGCACTAAAAAATAACAACTAATTCAACAAAAGAATGCAACAATAAACTCAAATGAACTCCAAAGAAACCTCAAGTAAAACCACAAAGAAAACTACTAAGGAAAATCTACGACTTTACTACAAACACCTAACATAGGTTTGCCATAAGTAAAAAAATTAACAGCAATTAAAACACTAAACTAATAAGTTAATAGAAAATAAAATGCAAAACAACTAAGTTAACAGAAAGTATTTTTCATAAAATTTTATTTGCAAAAAGAAACAAATAAAAATCTTTTATGAAACACTAACTATGACCTAAACAAGTTTTCCTACAAAACTAAAAAAGTAAATTTTTGAAATAAGAATAAAATTGTTTACTCTTAAATAACAGAAACAAAACTAAATTTGTCAAAAGTGACAAAAATAAATAATTTAAAAACAATTAAAACTATAAAGAAAAGACTAAAACAAAACTAGAACTAAAACAACATTGTCTTGCTTAAAACCCTAATTTAATTAAACTAAAAATAAATCAGTATATGCTACTGGATAGACAAAATACTAACAAAACAGTAGCAAAAAGAATCAATCAAAACTATTTTATAAAACTCAAAATATGGCCAAAATAGTGATTTGAAAAAATTCATGCAAACTCAAATTTGAACTATAAAATTTGAAATCCAATTGCACTAACAGAAACTTCGAGAAATATTGAACCTAATGCAAAAAGAATCACTCAATTTGTATTTAAAACATAAAAGATATTGAATACCTAAGATTGGAACTTTTATGTTTTAAAACAAAAACGAAAATAAACTAAAAAAACAGATCGGACAGGTGCTACACGTCGGGGTGTTACTGGGCCTAGAGGATGTGCGATCCGATCTATAACACGCTCGGCCGATACTTAACAAAACCACACGTGCTAGTAAAACAAAAACCGACCGGCTAAACCGATTAGATCTAAACCGTAAATAAACCGAAGCTAAACCGATCTAGTAAAAAAACCTAACTGTTCGATCTAATATAACCACGACCGTATAATCTAGATCGGATGGACGACGAGGGAGAGAGAGCTCACCGCGACGGTGGTCGACGACGAGCGCGTCGGGCGACGATGGTGGCGGCGCTCCGGTGATCTTCGGCGTCGGTGGGTGGCTAGGGAGATGAAGCAGGCGACGATGAGTCCAACGGTGGTTGTGGCGTCGGTGGAGGTGGTCGGGGACGGTCGGCGGCGATCTCAACATGGCGGTGGCGTTCGGGTGGTCGACGTTGCCGGTGTTGCTGGCGTTCCAAGGGCGCAGGAGCTCGGGCGTGTGCTCTGGGAGGTGTGGTCGACGGGGTCGAGGCGATTGGTGGAAGTGGTGGGGCTCGGGGGTGACAGAGAGAATTGCTAGGGCGACAATGGTGCGGTGGCGGAGGTGGAGCTCCGGCGAGCAATAGGCGGTGAGGGAGAGAGGTTCGGGGCGTCTTTATGGACGGAACAGAGAGGAGAGGGGGGGTATTTATAGAGGGGAGGCAGGACTTGGGAGAGGGGGCGAATCGGGGGGAGGATCCCGCGATCTCCGAGATACAGCGGCGGCGCGATCCTACTGCGGCGGTTGCGTGCGAAGGAGGAAGATGGGTGCGGGTCCCACGCGTTAGCGGAAGCGGGGAGAGGGGGAGCGAGCGGGTTTCCGTCCCGAAGTTCTCGGGTGCCGGCGCGCCGAGCTGGGCCAGTAGGCCGCATATGAGGGGAGATAGAGGGGCCTGCTGGGCTTCGGCCGTTTTTTCATAAAGACAGACATGAAAACAAAAAAAAACTAATCAAAATGTTCAAAAAAACATGAACTATTTTTAAAGTTCAAATAAAATCCTAAAAAAATATAAATAAAGCAAACAATGCTACTGTTGCATTAAAACCCAACAAACATCATTTTTAAAATACCAAAATGATTTTGAATTTATTTTCTCCTAATTTTCCATTGAAGGGAATCATTTTACCCTTATTTCCATTTATTTATTTTTAGGAGAAAAATAATTTGAATAAAATCCAATAATTCCAAATTGAAAGGGAGTTTCAAAATACTTCCAAATGACTTTCAATTTGATTCTTTGTAACTTCCAACTCATATTTCATATAATTGAAGAAGTCATTTTATCTTGTCTCGTGAAAATCATTGAGTTGCATAAAGTTTCGAATTTGAAATATTTTCAGATGAAATTCAAATCTTTTCAAACCCTTTTCATTTCAAATGGAAGAAGTCATATCGTCTTCACTCTAGGGTCTTGTGATGAAACGCGCTTGAATTCATGGAGGTCAGAATGCAAAGTGAAAGTTTGGGAAAGTCATTTCATTGCCTCTCATTCAATTTTCAAAAAGTTTATAATTTCACTCAGTTTCACACAAGCAATCACACCATAACCAAACAGACAATTAAAAATATTTATTTTGTATAACTTTCCAAAATTTAGAATTTTGGGATGTTACAAACCTACCACACTTAAAATGAATCTCGTCCTCGAGATTCGAAGAGGCTAGCAAGAAAGGTTAGGGCTTTGGCATCTTCCAGCAATTCCATTGATTGGAATGGTCTAGTGTGCTGCCACACTTAAAAGCAGGGTTAGGTTTCCGATAGAACTCATGTACTCCATCCCTTTGGGTTGACGATGTCGGTCTTCTCATGTTCTCTCAAATAACTCCTTCACTGATGCTCTCCCGGTAGGGGCATATCCTTTTCGTCAAACACATGTCCTTTCATCTTGGTGAGGTTCTTCCGAGACTGGGTCTTCTTAGCTGACTGGTCTGTCGCCAATACTAAATAACTATCGAAATTCTCATGGTAGTCAACCATGTATGGCTTCTCCTGCAGAAAATGGGTTTGGTTGAATCTCACCGTTTATCCTACGATTGGCAATGGTTGCCTGCAAAGGGTTCCATCGTCCTACCATTCTATGATTTTATGGCTTGACGTGTTGACACTCTTCTAAGGTCTTCAAGGCTCTCTGATTTTCCATCAACATATGTGTCACATCCCTAGTCTGGTATGACTTAGACTAGCTAGCTATTTGTGCATCATATTCAAATTTCATTTAAATTTGAAATGAGGATTGGTGGAACCCTCAGAATCATTTTTGAAAATGACCCAAGTAAAAATTTCTCCAAAAGGGTCCATGAAAATGCTCATGTTGCCCTCTGAAAATATTGGACAGAGATAAAAATCAAAACAATATTTTTAGGAGCTCATGGACATTTATTTTGGCCATTTGGATTAATTCGATAAATATTTGCATTGGAAATATATTTCTATATATATGAAATATGGTCCAAAAATTATGCCAATTATAAAAGAGCTTTGGAATAATACCATTAGCCCCTACAAAAATTGGCCTAATAAAATTAAATGATTTAATATATTTATTAAATCAAACAAATGTCAAAAAAATTAGAAAAGAAAACAGAAAAGGGGAGAGAAACTTACCTGGGCCACTCACCTGGCCCATCTCCAGCTGGCGGCCAGCCCACCCCCCCCCCCCCCCCGCTGCCTTCTGTCGTCTCCCTCCTCGGACAGAAGGACGAGGGCGTGTGCCCGACGCTCGCCGGCACGCGCGCGCGCCACCTCCCCCCCTGCTAGCCACCTCCTGCTTCCTCGGACTCCCTCCCAATGCCACGGAGACGGCCACGCACCCCAGGCCCTCTCATTCCTCCTCCCCCCCCCATGCTTATCCCCTCCTCTGGCTCCCCCTCACTTCCACCGAACGCGGCCGCCGCCGCCGACGAGAACCACCACGGCCACCGGCCTCCCCTCGCCTCCCCGACACACGCGGAAGCTCCGCTCCTCCGCCCTGAAGCTCCCCGTCAAGCCGTGCCCCTCCGGACACCCCGTGGAGCCGTCGCCGTCGCCAAATTCGACTCCGGCCGCCGTGAATCCTCGCCGGCGATTCGGGAGCTACCGGGCATCCCCGACCTCGCCCTCGCGCTCGCTGGTTCCGCGGTGAGCCCCCGCACCGAACCCCCTCCTCCCCGTGTCCGTTTGCGCCGTCTAGGCCTTAGCTCCGCCATGGCCGAAGCTCGCCTCCGCTCGAGCTTGTCGCCGGCGTTGCTCCGGCGACCTTTTGGCCACGCCAGTGCACCTAGCACTCTCGCCGCACCTCGTAGTGCCCCGCTAGCGCTTTAGTTCGCACGTTTGCACGCTGCAGCCGCGTCCCCAAACACAGCCGAGCTCCGGCCGCCGCCGCAAGCTTGCTCCGGCGAGCTCCGGCGCCCCCGCAGCCCCCCCATCAACTCCCCTGGTTGCGGACGAAGACGGGCTACGCCCCGGTGGTCTTCGCGCGATCAAACGCCGTCTGTAACGCAAGTCCGGCGAGTCGCCGCCGCGCTAATGGTCGCCGCCGGCCAGAACTCCGGCGGGCTGACGTGGCTTAGCTAATTAGTCACTAATCCCCCACCTACTGACGCTGACAAGTGGGCCCCAGGGCTTAGTCAAAGCTAGTGAGCCCGGGTTTGACTCGGGGTTAACCCCAGTGTCACTGACGTGTGGGTCCCACACGTCAGGTTTGACCCTGGACAGCCGCGTTGACCCGCTGACGTCGTGCTGACGTCATGCTGGCGCAGTATATAAATTCTGGATTTAATTAATTCAGAAAATCCAGAAAATGATTTAAACTTCAAAAATTCATAGAAATTCAACCGTAGCTCAGATTGAAATAATTTATATATGAAAAATTATCAGAAAAATGCAACCTTTCCATCTGTACTAGTTTCATGCATGAAAAACCAACTTATACATGCTGAATATGGGAAAACACATTAGGGCATATATAAGAGACCTAATTTAGAAATGCATTTGAACCTTTGGTTCAAATGGACTTCAAACCAAATGTTTACTAGATGCATTAGCTCAAACAGCATCACATCTACATGCCATGTTCATGCATCATATTGTTGCATATGATTGTGTATTGATTGCCGGCACCGTTCCTTCTCGATAGGTCCTGCTCCGGAGACGTTCCAGAGTACCTGTCTGTGAAGCAGTGCCTCCCTTGTTGTTTTACCAGGCAAGCAAACCCCCTTGTTCATTTCGATAAAACCCTACTCTCTCGCTCCTGCTCTCAGTTATTGCATTAGGACAACAACGATTCATCTGCTACTTTGTGCTGCGGTAGTTGAACCCATTCCTCTGCATGACCTGTCATTGCCACAGTAAATAGTTGAAACCCACTAGCATGTGTAGGAGTTGATTGAAGCCATTGTTGTGTTCCTACCATGCTATGCCTGCTATTGCTTAGAGTTGTGTCAGGTCTGATTCATTGGGAATGAATTGGAGTGTTACGATATGTTCTGATGCTGAGAGTGAAGTGTGTGAACACGATTTGGTAAAGGTAGCGGTGAGAGGCCATGTAGGAGTACATGGTGGGTTGTCTCACTGGAACCGTCCTTAAGCCCTGAGTTCTGTGTATGTTGTCCAATGACTCGATACTACCACACATTGGGCTCCGGGCGCTCCAAGCCCTCTCGACTTATTAACCAACTTGATCTCTGTCCAGGAGTCGCAACTAGTTTCTGGTGTTTGTAGGTAGTGCTATTTTTCTACCAAGTGGCACCCGGCAGGGTGGGCTTGGGACAGACTAGGCACACGTGGCCCGGTGTACCGAGTGGCACCCGGTTGGTGGGCTCGGGAACCCTGCTCACATCGTTTGGGGCCGTGAGCGACACCCCGGCCGGATCTCCTTGCGGATGGAACCCGAATAGGCGATAAACCTGGACTAGAGTCTTGTGTGGTTAGTCAGGTCGTGGCCGACACCCTCGCCAGGCTTCCGCTTGAAGGTTGCCGAGATACATGACGTGTACATGGCGGTAAGTGGCGAGAGCGTGTGTGAAGAAGTACACCCCTGCAGGGTTAACATGATCTATTCGAATAGCCGGGTCCGCGGTTATGGACTTCTTGGATGCTTACATGGTACATAGACAACTTGAAGTGGATACTATAAAATGCTCAAGACAAGTGTGAGTGCTATGGATGGCCTTCTCGTAGGGAGACGGGGATGAATCCATAGTAGTGTATTGTATGGTGATTAGTGGACTCGTGTACGTTGTTTCACCTCAAGAGTTTCTGGTAGTCGTAGAACAGGATAGCCACAGAGTCAAAGCTGGCTTGCTGCAACTAAACCCCACATTACCCTCTTGATACAAATGCATGTATGATAGGATCTGATGTAAGTCTTGCTGAGTACCTTTGTACTCATGTTGCTTTATTTATGTTTTTGCAGCGGAGACTTCGGTCTTACTAGTGTTCTTGTGGACTTCGACTAGTAGCTAGTACCTCAGCTACGATCTTGATCGGATGTTGTAGATAGTCAGGCTCTTCAGCCTTTTTCATTTGTAGATGTCTGTACCCAGACATGTAATGCTTCCGCTTGTTGCTTGTATGCTCTGTATGATGGGTCTTGTGACCCCTGTTTGCAATAATTGCTATGACGGCTCTTCTGAGCCTTTATCTATATGAGTTGTTGAGTTATGCTGTGATGCCATGTTGTACAGCACATACTTGCATGTTATGCGTACGTGTAATGTGTATTGCTATGTGTGGGATCTGACTATCTAGTTGTTTATCCTTAGTAGCCTCTCTTACCGGGAAATGTCTCCTAGTGCTTCCACTGAGCCCTGGTAGCTTGCTACTGCTCCGGAACACTTAGGCTGGCCGGCATGTGTCCTTCTTCGATCCTGTGTCTGTCCCTTCGGGGAAATGTCACGCGATGAATACCGGAGTCCTGTTAGCCCGCTACAGTCCGGTTCACCGGAGTCCTGTTAGCCCAGTGCTACAGCCTGGATTCACTCGCTGATGACCGACACGTTCGATGTTGGGTCATGGATGCCTGTCCCTGTAAGTTAGTGCCACTTTGGGTTTACGACTAGCCATGTCAGCCCGGGCTCTTTATCATATGGATGCTAGCGACACCATCATATACGTGTGCCAAAAGGCGCAAACGGTCCCGGGCAAAACTAAGGCGACACCCGTGGGGATACCGTGCGTGAGGCCGCAAAGTGATATGAGGTGTTACATGCTAGATCGATGTGGCATTGAGTCGGGGTCCTGACAGCTTTTGGTATCAGAGCCTGACTGCCTGTAGGATTACCAAGCCATACTGGTCGAAGTTGAGTCTAGAAATTCTTTAGTTATGTAAGGGAATTGATTGTGGGAAGGAACGTAAGGCTCTTTTACTCCTTTACCTCATGGCCTTCTGATCTGAGTCATCCTATCTTTCCGACGGGATTAAGGAACTAGGCTTCTCTTCCGTCTATCAGGATCACGTGTTACCACTCCGTAGTCCCATAAGACTGGTTGATCAGAGTCATACCCCAGCTTCGTGTTACTTCCGGTGTAGTCTGTTTAGTATGATCTCAGAACCTTGAGTGATGATGATGAGTATGTTACCACCCCATGTTTAGTAGGATGTCTCATTCTGAGCATTTTACTGCCGTTATGCTGCCGGAATTTCCCTAGGAGTTCGAGAGATACTAATTCCTTGTCCTACATTCCACAGTCTTTAGTTGATGCTGATTCCGTCCTTGGTTTCGTTTCTCAGGATGTCATTGGCTAAGCGAAGTTCCGTTGCTCGTAGCCAGAACCATGGATATGGTAGGGATGAGGATCCTCCCGACCAGTCTTCGTTGACAGAGCTCATGCTAGAGATGGAGAGGAACAAGCGTGAGTCTAACCGCTTGTTGGCACGTATCGAGGAGAATACCGCACATCAGTTCAAGGGATCTGTGACCATTCATGACTTTATCCGCTTGCACCCACCTACCTTTCATCATTCCATCGAGCCACTCGATGCAGATGACTGGCTCCGTAGCATCATCCATAAGCTGCGTTCCGCGAACGTAGCTGAAGATGACAAGGTCACTTATGCCACATATCACCTAGAAGGTCCTGCTAGTCTTTGGTGGCAGAACTATGAGGCTATGCTTCCAGTTGGCCAGATTCCTACCTGGAAGGATTTCACTGAGGCTTTTCGCGAGCATCACATTCCCCAGGCCCTCATTGATCGCAAGAGAGAAGAGTTCTGTAGTTTCACCCAGAGTAAGATGGCTGTTGATGCTTATAGCAGAGGATTCGAGAACCTTGCCCGCTATGCCACAGAAGAAGTGTCCACGGACGCCAAGAAGCAAGCTAGGTTCCGGAAGGGTCTCAACCCCAAGTTGTGTCGTGATCTCCACCTGCATCATTGTGATACATTCCAAGCCCTTGTGAACAAGGCCATCAATGCAGAGACAGCTCAACTCACTTACGAGGAGTCTCGTAAGCACACCCATGATTTGGGATCTTCCTCCGGTTCTAGTTCCCAGAAGCGCCGGATTTGGGTTCCAAACTCCGCTCTTCCTTCCAGTTATACACCGAGGTCATCCTATGTGGTGCCTTCCCCAGCTCAGTCATATGTTCCACCCAGGCCTACTGGTAGACCGCTTGTCAGTGCGGGTCCCCGTCCAACCTCAGGGACTTGCTTCACATGCGGGAAGCCAGGACACTATGCACGTGATTGCTCTCAGACTGGTTATGCTCCACCCAAGGCCGAGAAGACTGTTGGCTGTATTAAGCCATCACGCAAGATGATCAGTGTCAAGTCAGCCCCCACTGAACGTGGACGTGTGCATCACGTCTCAGCTAAAGACGCTCATGATGATCCAGATGTCGTTCTTAGCACACTCCTTGTCAATTATCACCCAGCATCAGTTCTATTCGATACTGGAGCATCTCACTCCTTCATTTCTGAAGGCTATGCTCGTTTGCACGACATATCATTTTGTGATATGCCAACTCCGCTTGAAATCCAAACCCCAGGGTCTAGATGGCAGACCACCAGAATCAGCCATGGTAACGAAATTCTTGTTGATAGACTTGTATTCCTTGCATCACTTGTAGCCCTCAAGTCTTCAGATATTAACATCATCTTGGGTATGGACTGGATGACAGCTCATCATGCCAAGATTGATTGTTACACCAGATCTGTTCAGCTTACACACCCATCTGGCAAGATAGTCACCGTCTCCACTAGAGTTGCAAAGCGTCAGCTCTATTCTCTTAATGCCAGCCCTCTTCCAGACCTTGAAGATATCCCGGTAGTCCGTGACTTTCCGGATGTCTTTCCAGAGGAACTGCCAGGTGTTCCACCTGACAGAGATGTAGAGTTCGTCATAGATCTTATCCCAGGAACAGCTCCAATCTCCCGGAGACCTTACAAGATGGCACCCTTAGAACTAGCCGAGCTTAAGAAACAACTCGATGAGTCCTTGCAAAAGGGTTTCATCCGTCCTAGTTCTTCTCCTTGGGCTTGCCCCGTCCTTTTCGTCAAGAAGAAGGATGGTACGGACCGGATGGTTGTAGATTATCGTCCCGTTAATTTGGTCACGATAAAGAACAAGTATCCGCTTCCCAGGATCAACGACCTGTATGATCAGCTCGCTGGATCCTCAGTCTTCTCCAAGATGGATTTAAGGTTAGGCTACCATCAAATCAAGATCAGAAACGGGGACATTCCCAAGACAGCTTTTGTCACTCGTTATGGCCAGTACGAGTACACCGTCATGTCCTTTGGTCTAACCAACGCCCCAGCCACATTCTCCCGCTTGATGAACTCGATCTTCATGGAGTACTTAGATAAGTTCGTCGTGGTTTACCTCGATGATATTCTTATTTACTCGAAGAACGAGGAAGAGCATGCCGAACATCTTAGACTTGTGTTAGAAAAACTCAGAGAGCACCGCCTTTATGCCAAGTTCTCCAAGTGTGAATTTTGGTTGCCAGAAGTGACCTACCTAGGCCACGTAATCTCTGGTAAGGGCATTGCTGTCAATCCCGAGAGAGTTCAAGCCGTTCTCGATTGGACTCCACCTGAGACCGTTAAACAAGTTAGGAGTTTCCTTGGTCTAGCCAGCTATTGTCGCCGCTTTGTTGAAAACTTCTCCAAGGTAGCCAAACCCCTCACGGAACTTCTCAAGAAAGATAAAAAGTTCGAGTGGTCCCCACAGTGTGAGTACAGTTTTCAGGAACTGAAAAGACGCCTGACTTCTGCTCCCATACTTGTGCCACCGGATTTCACTAAAGACTTTATTATCTACTGCGACGCCTCACGACAAGGACTAGGTTGCATTCTTATGCAGGATCGTCATGTGATTGCCTATGCATCTCGACAGTTGCATCCACATGAGGAGAATTATCCTACACATGATCTAGAGCTTGCAGCCGTAGTCTATGCACTCAAGACTTGGCGACATTACCTCCTTGGTAAACGTTGCGAGATCTACACCGATCACCAGAGTCTCAAGTATATCTTCACCCAACCGGATCTGAACCTTAGGCAAAGACGTTGGTTGGAGTTGATCACAGATTATGATCTAGGGATTACCTACACCCCAGGCAAAGCCAATGTCATGGCTGATGCTCTAAGCCGTAAATCCTATTGCAACAATCTCATGTTGCAGCAAGGCCAACCACTTCTCCATGAGGAATTCTGTAAGCTTAACCTTCACATAGCTCCTCGCGGATTCCTTTCTACCCTGGTGGCGAAACCTGATCTTGAAGATCGGATTATCGCTGCTCAAAAGCAAGACACAGGAATTTCTCGGATCAAGAGAAACATTAAGAAGGGAGTTGGTGGATGTTTCTCTATGGATGATCGTGGTGTTGTTTTCTTTGAGAATCGCTTGGTGGTTCCCAAGAATCAACATCTGCGACAATTGATCCTTAAGGAGGCGCATGAATCTCCTCTCACGATTCATCCTGGTAGTACTAAGATGTATCAGGACCTACGCCAGAGGTTCTGGTGGACTAGGATGAAGAGAGAAATCGCTGAGTTCATTGTTAAATGTGACGTTTGTCATCGCGTTAAGGCAGAGCATCAAAGACCTGCTGGCACCCTTCAGCCTTTAGCTATTCCTGAATGGAAATGGGATAAAGTTGGTATGGACTTCATTACCGGCTTTCCCAGGACCAAAAGAGGGAATAACGCTATCTTCGTAGTCGTTGATCGTCTTTCCAAAGTGGCTCACTTCCTTCCTGTTCGAGAGAGTATCACTGCTAGTCAGCTTGCTGACTTATATATTTCTCGAATAGTATCACTCCATGGTGTTCCACTAGAGATCAATTCAGACCGTGGCAGCCTTTTCACTTCTCATTTCTGGGAGAGTTTCCAAACTGCCATGGGAACCCATCTTTCTTTCAGTACCGCTTTCCACCCTCAGTCGAGTGGTCAGGTGGAACGGGTCAATCAAATTCTCGAAGACAAGCTTAGAGCTTGCGTTATCTCCTTCGGTATGGATTGGGAGAAATGTCTTCCTTTCGCCGAGTTTGCTTATAACAATAGCTACCAATCCAGCCTCAAGCAAGCTCCTTTTGAGGTTCTCTATGGACGAAGATGTCGAACACCTTTGAACTGGTCAGAAACCGGTGAAAGACAATTCTTTGGACCGGATATGATCCAGGAGGCAGAAGAGCAAGTTCGCATCATTCGTGAGAATTTGAAAACAGCCCAGTCTCGTCAGAAGAGCCAGTACGATCGTCATCATAAGGATATGACTTATGAGATTGGCGACCAAGCTTACCTTCGGGTTACTCCTTTGAAGGGTACCCATCATTTCGGTATCAAGGGCAAGTTGGCTCCTCGTTACATTGGTCCTTTTCGTATTCTCGCTAAACGAGGAGAGGTTGCCTACCAGTAGGAACTACCCCCACATCTTTCTCGAGTTCATGATGTCTTCCACGTCTCTCAACTCAGGCGTTGCTTCTCGGATCCCATCCGCGGAGTGGACCACGAAACGCTTGATCTCCAAGATAACCTCACATACCGAGAGTACCCGGTTCGCATTCTTGATCAAGCAGAGCGTGTTACCCGACGTCAGAACATCAAGTTTCTCAAAGTTCAGTGGTCTCATCATTCCGAGAGAGAGGCTACTTGGGAGCGAGAAGATCGTCTTCGACTGGAGTACCCCGCTTTCTTCCCGTCGACCCCTGAATCTCGAGACGAGATTCTTTCAAGTGGGGGCGAGTTGTCACATCCCTAGTCTGGTATGACTTAGACTAGCTAGCTATTTGTGCATCATATTCAAATTTCATTTAAATTTGAAATGAGGATTGGTGGAACCCTCAGAATCATTTTTGAAAATGACCCAAGTAAAAATTTCTCCAAAAGGGTCCAAGAAAATGCTCATGTTGCCCTCTGAAAATATTGGACAGAGATAAAAATCAAAACAATATTTTTAGGAGCTCATGGACATTTATTTTGGCCATTTGGATTAAGTCGATAAATATTTGCATTGGAAATATATTTCTATATATATGAAATATGGTCCAAAAATTATGCCAATTATAAAAGAGCTCTGGAATAATACCATTAGCCCCTACAAAAATTGGCCTAATAAAATTAAATGATTTAATATATTTATTAAATCAAACAAATGTCAAAAAATTAGAAAAGAAAACAGAAAAGGGGAGAGAAACTTACCTGGACCACTCACCTGGCCCATCTCCAGCTGGCGGCCAGCCCACCCCCCCCCCCCCCCCCCGCTGCCTTCAGTCGTCTCCCTCCTCGGACAGAAGGACGAGGGCGTGTGCCCGACGCTCGCCGGCACGCGCGCGCGCCACCTCCCCCCTGCTAGCCACCTCCTGCTTCCCCGGACTCCCTCCCAATGCCACGGAGACGGCCACGCACCCCAGGCCCTCTCATTCCTCCTCCCCCCCCACATGCTTATCCCCTCCTCTGGCTCCCCCTCACTTCCACCGAACGCGGCCGCCGCCGCCGACGAGAACCACCACGGCCACCGGCCTCCCCTCGCCTCCCCGACACACGCGGAAGCTCCGCTCCTCCGCCCTGAAGCTCCCCGTCAAGCCGTGCCCCTCCGAACACCCCGTGGAGCCGTCGCCGTCGCCAAATTCGACTCCGGCCGCCGTGAATCCTCGCCGGCGATTCGGGAGCTACCGGGCATCCCCGACCTCGCCCTCGCGCTCGCTGGTTCCGCGGTGAGCCCCCGCACCGAACCCCCTCCTCCCCGTGTCCGTTTGTGCCGTCTAGGCCTTAGCTCCGCCATGGCCGAAGCTCGCCTCCGCTCGAGCTTGTCGCCGGCATTGCTCCGGCGACCTTTTGGCCACGCCAGTGCACCTAGCACTCTCGCCGCACCTCGTAGTGCCCCGCTAGCGCTTTAGTTCGCGCGTTTGCACGCTGCAGCCGCGTCCCCGAACACAGCCGAGCTCCGGCCGCCGCCGCAAGCTTGCTCCGGCGAGCTCCGGCGCCCCCGCAGCCCCCCCATCAGCTCCCCTGGTTGCGGACGAAGACGGGCTACGCCCCGGTGGTCTTCGCGTGATCAAACACCGTCTGTAACGCAAGTCCGGCGAGTCGCCGCCGCGCTAATGGTCGCCGCCGGCCAGAACTCCGGCGGGCTGACGTGGCTTAGCTAATTAGTCACTAATCCCCCACCTACTGACGCTGACAAGTGGGCCCCAGGGCTTAGTCAAAGCTAGTCAGCCCGGGTTTGACTCGGGGTTAACCCCAGTGTCACTGACGTGTGGGTCCCACACGTCAGGTTTGACCCTGGACAGCCGCGTTGACCCGCTGACGTCGTGCTGACGTCATGCTGGCGCAGTATATAAATTCTGGATTTAATTAATTCAGAAAATCCAGAAAATGATTTAAACTTCAAAAATTCATAGAAATTCAACCGTAGCTCAGATTGAAATAATTTATATATGAAAAATTATCAGAAAAATGCAACCTTTCCATCTGTACTAGTTTCATGCATGAAAAAACCAACTTATACATGCTGAATATGGGAAAACACATTAGGGCATATATAAGAGACCTAATTTAGAAATGCATTTGAACCTTTGGTTCAAATGGACTTCAAACCAAATGTTTACTAGATGCATTAGCTCAAACAGCATCACACCTACATGCCATGTTCATGCATCATATTGTTGCATATGATTGTGTATTGATTGCCGGCACCGTTCCTTCTCGATAGGTCCTGCTCCGGAGACGTTCCAGAGTACCTGTCTGTGAAGCAGTGCCTCCCTTGTTGTTTTACCAGGCAAGCAAACCCCCTTGTTCATTTCGATAAAACCCTACTCTCTCGCTCCTGCTCTCAGTTATTGCATTAGGACAACAACGATTCATCTGCTACTTTGTGCTGCGGTAGTTGAACCCATTCCTCTGCATGACCTGTCATTGCCACAGTAAATAGTTGAAACCCACTAGCATGTGTAGGAGTTGATTGAAGCCATTGTTGTGTTCCTACCATGCTATGCCTGCTATTGCTTAGAGTTGTGTCAGGTCTGATTCATTGGGAATGAATTGGAGTGTTACGATATGTTCTGATGCTGAGAGTGAAGTGTGTGAACACGATTTGGTAAAGGTAGCGGTGAGAGGCCATGTAGGAGTACATGGTGGGTTGTCTCACTGGAACCGTCCTTAAGCCCTGAGTTCTGTGTATGTTGTCCAATGACTCGATACTACCACACATTGGGCTCCGGGCGCTCCAAGCCCTCTCGACTTATTAACCAACTTGATCTCTGTCCAGGAGTCGCAACTAGTTTCTGGTATTTGTAGGTAGTGCTATTTTTCTACCAAGTGGCACCCGGCAGGGTGGGCTTGGGACAGACTAGGCACACGTGGCCCGGTGTATCGAGTGGCACCCGGTTGGTGGGCTCGGGAACCCTGCTCACATCGTTTGGGGCCGTGAGCGACACCCCGGCCGGATCTCCTTGCGGATGGAACCCGAATAGGCGATAAACCTGGACTAGAGTCTTGTGTGGTTAGTCAGGTCGTGGCCGACACCCTCGCCAGGCTTCCGCTTGAAGGTTGCCGAGATACATGACATGTACATGGCGGTAAGTGGCGGGAGCATGTGTGAAGAAGTACACCCCTGCAGGGTTAACATGATCTATTCGAATAGCCGGGTCCGCGGTTATGGACTTCTTGGATGCTTACATGGTACATAGACAACTTGAAGTGGATATTATAAAATGCTCAAGACAAGTGTGAGTGCTATGGATGGCCTTCTCGTAGGGAGACGGGAATGAATCCATAGTAGTGTATTGTATGGTGATTAGTGGACTCGTGTACGTTGTTTCACCTCAAGAGTTTCTGGTAGTCGTAGAACAGGATAGCCACAGAGTCAAAGCTAGCTTGCTGCAACTAAACCCCACATTACCCTCTTGATACAAATGCATGTATGATAGGATCTGATGTAAGTCTTGCTGAGTACCTTTGTACTCATGTTGCTTTATTTATGTTTTTGCAGCGGAGACTTCGGTCTTACTAGTGTTCTTGTGGACTTCGACTAGTAGCTAGTACCTCAGCTACGATCTTGATCGGATGTTGTAGATAGTCAGGCTCTTCAGCCTTTTTCATTTGTAGATGTCTGTACCCAGACATGTAATGCTTCCGCTTGTTGCTTGTATGCTCTGTATGATGGGTCTTGTGACCCCTGTTTGCAATAATTGCTATGACGGCTCTTCTGAGCCTTTATCTATATAAGTTGTTGAGTTATGCTGTGATGCCATGTTGTACAGCACATACGTGCATGTTATGCGTACGTGTAATGTGTATTGCTATGTGTGGGATCTGACTATCTAGTTGTTTATCCTTAGTAGTTCTCTCTTACCGGGAAATGTCTCCTAGTGCTTCCACTGAGCCCTGGTAGCTTGCTACTGCTCCGGAACACTTAGGCTGGCCGGCATGTGTCCTTCTTCGATCCTGTGTCTGTCCCTTCGGGGAAATGTCACGCGATGAATACCGGAGTCCTGTTAGCCCGCTACAGCCCGGTTCACCGGAGTCCTGTTAGCCCAGTGCTACAGCCTGGATTCACTCGCTGATGACCGACACGTTCGATGTTGGGTCATGGATGCCTGTCCCTGTAAGTTAGTGCCACTTTGGGTTTACGACTAGCCATGTCAGCCCGGGCTCTTTATCATATGGATGCTAGCGACACCATCATATACGTGTGCCAAAAGGCGCAAACGGTCCCGGGCAAAAGTAAGGCGACACCCGTGGGGATACCGTGCGTGAGGCCGCAAAGTGATATGAGGTGTTACATGCTAGATCGATGTGGCATTGAGTCAGGGTCCTGACAATATGATAGTTCATGATAGAAGTCTCCGGTATTGGGGCCAATCCATCTCATACTTGAACCAATACTACATATGTAGACATCGAATCACGTATTCTAACACTTGGGCATACTCACAAGCATTGCAGGATTTCTCTTGTCGAAGAACTGAGTTCGAATAAATCCATTGATTCTGCAAGCTGAATGAAACATCTATCATTACTTCATAACTCTCAAGTTTTCGTATCCTCCTAAGAAACGTATGCTTATTAAATCAGAGTTTTTCTTCCAAATTTTCTTCCTTCAGCAAGAGTGTGCTTGCTTCTTATTAACTCCTGGGCCTGTGGGTTATGGCCCACTTCAACTCTTGTACAATTTTAACTCATCATTTCGAGGATTGTTGTTCCATATTCCCACATTATACCTCTTTTAAATCCAATAGTATTTCATTCGTTCATACCATTGTGGTGACGATCATACAAGACTCCAACTTATTTGGTCCAGCTCCCTTCTATGGACCGTCATGAATAACACATTTCTTTCTTCATTGATCCCGTGGCATTACGGAGTACTACCACAACTAAAATGAAATGCACTAGTTTATCCATAAATCAGATTATTTTCATATCAAATCTTTTATTACATCCTTAACCATTTTTCGTAAATCCAAATTCCAAAAGGTACTTTATTACAAATGCTGCCATCCACATGGTTTGGTATGGTTAGGCATTACTTCCAACTTTATTCATTTTTCCTCCTTGAGTATTCTTCAGTCCCACTGGAATTGTGCGACATGCGCCTTGAAATCTTCAATCTCCTATTTCATCGTAGTGGCCTTGAGCTTCATCTCCATCATCTCTGCAAGCACTTCTCTTAGGTATTCCTAAGTATAACGGAGTCTTGCTTCAAGTATTTCTCCGATCTGCCGTATGGCTTCCATGGCTGCTTCACAAACAACATCGAAGAAAGTTGCTTGTGGTACATGTGATATTAAAAGTACTGTCCCATCGTCTTTGGGAAAACTCCTTTCATACGGTGGAGGTGTACCTCCACATACCAAAGTTCCACTCCCTTTTGCATGAAGGGGTAGCCTTTGTAGACTACATCTGCTTCAAGGTGAATATGCTTCATCATAATCATGATCACTTGTCAGGGTCATGATCATTTCCGGGCCCTTGAGGAAAGACTCATAAAGGGTTGTCATCTGCATGTGTAGGATAAGAGGGTACTCAAAACAAATAATGTATCTCCATGGGGAAAAAGTTATTTGTCTCCAGAAAAGTTTGGTATTCAGCTCGTCCATGGGTTCAAGGATTCAGGGTCTGGTTGAGATAGAAAGAGAAAGCAAATACCCACCCATCAACAAACAAATCCGAGCTCAAAAGAAAAAAGTACCATTTTTAATGGGCCATTCTACTATGGTTTTGTTTCTAAGTATTCATTTCTTCAGGTCTTCAATGCTCGGGAGTTTCCAATTCCTGATGCTTTTCCCATATGAAGGCCTTCTACCATTCTTCCGTAACTTGCGTCTCTCAAGGTTGAAATGACTACAAGCCTATGAATATCGCATCTATCCAACCATTCAATAAACACAGAAAATAATAGCAACCAAGCATTCATTTATTCAATCGATTCTACAGTATTGCCACCCACATAAGTTGGTACGGTCAGATACTTAAATTGAGAAAGCGGTCATCTTTATTTCTCTCATGGTGGGCTACTACTAAGCTAATTTATCAAGAACTTGGTCATTGTCCCCATTGGGGCTTCTTCTGTATGGACTTGATCTCCTCCAATTCTTCTGCTAGATTTTCCTAGTTGACGCGGAGTTTCTTGTGACGACATGTATGTCCTAAAGTTGTTCCTTGAGCTTTTGGATCTCAACGTCCTTGGCATGAGACATGGTCCTGCTGCTTTTCAGTTCCTGATGCATTCTCGGGATCTCAAGGTTCTCTTCCTCCGGCTTGTCTACCTTCAGTATCTGAGTCTCGACCTCTTCTTGTAGTGCTTCATTATCAAATAGGGCTTCCAGGATGTCCATCTGAAGATTTTTGATGTATTGTGCTAGATCGTGATTGTACACTAAAGTGGGGAGAACTTCATCTTTTGCGCTTCCATCATGGCAATAGTTGCTCCATCAAACTTCTGCCATCCAATCCTTCCAAAGAAGTGTGCGTTTAGTGCAGCACGATGACGATAGCATAAGCGTGCAATAGCATCATGGACGGTAGTGTTGATGCCCATATCACAGTCACCATTTATAGTTCCGAAGCTGATGTCTGCAGTCTTGGGGTCTTTACGGCCAAAAACTTGGGTCTTGACTCCCCATGATCTAGATGTCGTCTTAGATGCCTTGATCTTAGGTATCGGTAGCTTCAGCAGCCTGACTAGATCCACAAGGAAGGGGCCTCCAAGAACCTTCTTGTAGTGTTCTCTTTTGTTCAAAACGTAGCTCTCCATCTATAGTTTGAAATAAGGAAGGTTCAGTAAAAGAAATCACATGTTACGAGAGTAGTACAAAACAAAGGCCATTCCTATTGGGGTCTTCATATTACTAAGTCATTTCCTAGGATCACATCCTACAGTCAACATGTGCTGTGATACCATCTCTGTAGCGACCCGACCTCAGACGGTCAAGCCTCTGTGTATTTGTGCCATCCCTGGATCAGTATGCCGGCGCACGCAGTACATCAATGTATATACCAAAGTGCAATCACATGTATAAATAACGTAAAACTGATATATACCTTATAAGTCTCTGCGGAAACAATCAACGGGTGTGGAGTCCCATCAACACCATCGGCAGGTTGAGTGTAGATCGTAACCCTGTATCGTAACTTTTACTCATCGAAGAAAATATCTGCAACATGATACATTGCAGCCATGTAGGTCAGTACATTGAATGTACCGGCAAGATCACTATAAGAAGAACAGATGATAAAACTATACTATATGCAATATGGCTTTGTGGCTCCGTATCTGAGGTTTTTGCATAAAAGCTGGTTTTATTTTCCCTACAACAAAGGAATATCAGGAGTCTATACTACGGAGTGACATGGTTCCGCCAATCGATGTCTCATAGCCCAAAATCATCATAAGTTGCCCACAATTAAGTAATCAGTCCGGCGTTGAGAGTTCCAAGATAGATCGAAGTCTAGATGCTCAAATTGTCTGTAACCGAGTACACGGCTAATCAATTAGGTTTTAACCCTCTACAGGGGTTTGTACACTTTACCCGCAAGATTCGATCCCTCTTTTTTCGTTCTCGCACTTCAGGGTGTTTGAAAACAAGATGACCGAAACATGGTCTTCCGAAGAGTTCCTCTGACCACTGTCCGGTGGTCATCCAATCCTACCGTAGTTCTACATCTTCTAGCACCGTCCCTACCAGAGTCACTACTAAGGTCAACCAAGCCAGAGCCCATAATGACTTGCGGTTGCACGGGTAAGCTTCCGAGCATGAAGTATTCTTCCGTCTCTTTGAGTCTGGGTGAAGCTTTCCGCAATATGTCATGGCGCTTCTCCATGCATCCCAACCATCCACTGGTTGCTCCAGGGAGCCCATTAAATCCGTCCTTCACCCAGTAGTTGTTGGGGAACATAGTAATTTCAAAAAAATTCCTACACACACGCAAGATCATGGTGATGCATAGCAACAAGAGAGGAGAGTGTTGTCTACGTACCCTCATAGACCGGAAGCGGAAGCATTAGCACAACGCGGTTGATGTAGTCGTACGTCTTCACGGCCCGACCGATCAAGCACCGAAACTACGGCACCTCCGAGTTCTAGCACACGTTCAGCTCGATGACGATCCCCGGACTCCGATCCAGCAAAGTGTCGGGGATGAATTCCGTCAGCACGATGGCATGGTGACGATCTTGATGTTTTACCGTCGCAGGGCTTCGCCTAAGCACCGCTACAATATTATCGATGACTATGGTGGAGGGGGGCATCGCACACGACTAAGAGATCAATGATCAACTATTGTCTCTATGGGGTGTCCCCCTACCCCCGTATATAAAGGAGTGGAGGAGGGGGCGGCCAAGGAGGGTGGCGCGCCCTAGGGGGGAGTCCAACTCCCACAGGGAGTAGGACTCCCCTTTTTCCTATTAGGAGTAGGAGAGGGAAGGAAGAGGAAGGAGGGAGGAAGGAAAGGGGGGGGGGTCGGCACCCCTCCCAATTCGGATTGGGCTTGGGGGGTGCCCCCTCCCTTGCTCCTTTCCCCTCTTTTCCACTAAGGCCCAATAAGGCCCATATACCTCCCGGGGGGTTCCGATAACCTCCCGGTGATCCAGTATTGTCCCAATCTCATCCGGAACCTTTCCGGTGTCCAAATATAGTCGTCCAATATATCGATCTTGATGTCTCGACCATTTTGAGACTTCTCGTCAAGTCCGTGATCACATCCGGGATTCCGAACAACCTTCGGTATATCAAAATATATAAACTCATAATGAAACTGCCATCGTAACGTTAAGCGTGCGGACCCTACGGGTTCGAGAACAATGTAGACATGACCGAGACACGTCTCCGGTCAATAACCAATAGAGGAACCTGCATGCTCATATTGGCTCCTACATATTCTACGAAGATCTTTATCGGTCAGACCGCATAACAACATACGTTTGTTCCCTTTGTCATCAGTATGTTACTTGCCCGAGATTCGATCGTCGGTATCTCAATACCTAGTTCAATCTTGTTACCGGCAAGTCTCTTTACTCGTTCCATAACACATCATCCCGCAACTACTCATTAGTTGCAATTCTTGCAAGGCTTAAGTGATGTGCATTACCGAGAGGGCCCAGAGATACCTCTCCGACAATCGGAGTGACAAATCCTAATCTCGAAATATGCCAACCCAACAAGTACCTTTGGAGACACCTGTAGAGCACCTTTATAATCACCCAGTTACATTGTGACGTTTGGTAGCCCACAAAGTGTTCCTCTGGTAAACGGGAGTTGCATAATCTCATAGTCATAGGAACATGTATAAGTCATGAAGAAAGCAATAGCAACAAACTAAATGATCAAGTGCTAAGCTAACGGAATGGGTCAAGTCAATCACATCATTCTCCTAATGATGTGATCCCGTTAATCAAATGACAACTGATGTCTATGGTTAGGAAACATAACCATCTTTGATCAATGAGCTAGTCAAGTAGAGGCATACTAGCGACACTCTGTTTGTCTATGTATTCACACATGTATTATGTTTCCGGTTAATACAATTCTAGCATGAATAATAAACATTTATCATGATATAAGGAAATAAATAATAACTTTATTATTGCCTCTAGGGCATATTTCCTTCAGTCTCCCACTTGCACTAGAGTCAATAATCTAGTTCACATCGCCATGTGATTTAATACCAATAGTTCACATCACTATGTGATTAACACCCATAGTTCACATTGACATGTGACCAACACCCAAAGGGTTTACTAGAGTCAATAATCTAGTTCACATCGCTATGTGATTAACACCCAAAGAGTACTGAGGTGTGATCATGTTTTGATTGTGAGAGAAGTTTAGTCAACGGGTCTCCTACATTCAGATCCGTAAGTATTTTGCAAATTTCTATGTCAACAATGCTCCGCACAGAGCTACTCTAGCTATTTGCTGCCACTTTCAATATGTATCCATATTGATATTTAGAGTCATCTAGATTAGTGTCAAAATTTGCATGGACGTAACCCTTTACGACGAACCTTTTGTCACTTCCATAATCGAGAAACATATCCTTATTCCACTAAGGATAATTTTGACCAATGTCCAGTGATCTACTCCTAGATCACTTTTGTACTCCTTTGCCAAACTCAGGACAGGGTATACAATAGGTCTGGTACACAACATGGCATAGTTTATAGAACCTATGGCGGAGGCATAGGGAATGACTTTCATTCTCTCTCTATCTTCTGCCGTGGTCGGGTTTTGAGTCTTACTCAACTTCACACCTTGTAACACAGGCAAGAAGTCCTTCTTTGACTGTTCCATTTTGAACTACTTCAAAATCTTGTCAAGGTATGTACTCATTGAAAAACTTATCAAGCGTCTTGATCTATCTCTATAGATCTTGATGCTCAATATGTAAGCAGCTTCACCGAGGTCTTTCTTTGAAAAAAAACTCCTTTCAAACATCCCTTTATGCTTTGCGGAATAATTCTACATCATCTCCGATCAACAATATGTCTTACATATACTTATCAGAAATGTTATAGTGCTCCCACTCACTTTCTTGTAAAAAAAGGCTTCACCGCAAGTCTGTATAAAACTATATGCTTTGATCAACTTAGCAAAGCGTATATTCCAACTCCGAGATGCTTGCACCAGTCCATAGATGGATCACTGGAGCTTGCATATTTTGTTAGTACCTTTAGGATCGACAAAACCTTCTGGTTGCATCATATAGAACTCTTCTTTAATAAATCCTATTAAGGAATGCAGTTTTGTTTATCCATTTGCCAGATTTCATAAATGTGGCAATAGCTAACATGATTCGGACAGACTTAAGCATAGATACAAGTGAGAAATTCTCATCGTGGTCAACACCTTGAACTTGTCGAAAACCTTTTTGCGACAATTATAGCTTTGTAGATAGTAACACTACTATCAGCGTCCGTCTTCCTCTTGAAGATCCATTTAATCTCAATGGCTCGCCGATCTTTGGGCAAGTCAATCAAAGTCCATACTTTGTTCTTATACATGGATCTCATCTTAGATTTCATGGCCTCAAGCCATTTCACGGAATCTGGGCTCATCATCGCTTCCTCATAGTTCGTAGGTTTGTCATGGTCAAGTAACATGACCTCCAGAATAGGATTACCGTACCACTCTGGTGCGGATCTCACTCTGGTTTACCTATGAGGTTCAGTAGTAACTTGATCTGAAGTTACATGATCATCATCATTAGCTTCCTCACTAATTGGTGTAGTAGTCACAGGAACAGATTTCTGTGATGAACTACTTTCTAATAAGGGAGAAGGTACAGTTACCTCATCAAGTTCTACTTTTCTCCCACTCACTTCTTTCGGGAGAAACTCCTTCTCTAGAAAGGATCCATTCTCAGCAATGAATAACTTGCCTTCGGATCTGTGATAGAAGGTGTACCCAACATTTTCTTTTGGGTATTCTATGAAGACACACTTCTCTGATTTGGGTTTGAGCTTATCAGGTTGAATCTTTTTCACATAAGCATTGCAACCTCAAACTTTAAGAAACGACAGCTTAGGTTTCTTACCAAACCATAGTTCATACGGTGTCATCTCAACGGATTTATATGGTGCCCTATTTAACGTGAATGTAGTTGTCTCTAATGCATAACCTCAAAACTATACTGGTTAATCGGTAAGAAACATCATAGATTGCACTATATCCAATAATAGTATGGTTATGATGTTCGGACACACCATTATGCTGTGGTGTTCCAGGTGGCACGATTTTGTGAAACTATTCCACATTGTTTTAATTGAAGACCAAACTCGTAACTCAAATATTTGTCTCTTCGATCAGATCGTAGAAACTTTATTTTCTTTTCACGATGATTTTCCACTTCACTCTGAAGTTTTTGAACTTTTCAAATGTTTTAGACTTATGTTTCATCAAGTAGATATACCCATATCTGCTCAAATCATCTGTGAAGGTCAGAAAATAACGATACCCACCGCGAGCCTCAACATTCATCTGACTGCATACATCAGTATGTATTATTTCCAATAAGTCAGTTGCTTGCTCCATTGTTCCGGAGAATGGAGTTTTAGTCATCTTGCCCATGAGGCACGGTTCGCAAGCATCAACTGATTCATAATCAAGTGATTCCAAAAGCCCATCAGCATGGATTTTCTTCATGCACTTTACACCAATATGACCTAAATGGCAGTGCCAAAAATAAGTTGCACTATCATTATTAACTTTGCATCTTTTGGCTTCAATATTATGGGAATGTGTATCACCACAATCGAGATCTAACAAACCATTTTCATTGGGTGTATGACCATAGAAGGTTTTATTCATGTAAACAGAACAACAATTTATTCTCTTACTTAAATGAATAATCGTATTGCAATAAACATGATCAAATCATATTCATGCTCAACGCAAACACCAAATAACACTTATTTAGGTTCAACACTAATCCCGAAAGTATAGGGAGTGTGCGATGATGATCATATCAATCTTGGAACCACTTCCAACACACATCGTCACTTCACCCTTAACTAGTCTCTGTTCATTCTGCAACTCCCGTTTTGAGTTACTACTCTTAGCAACTGAACCAGTATAAAATACCGAGGGGTTGCTACGAACACTAGTAAAATACACATCAATAATCTGTATATCAAATATACCTTTGTTCACTTTGCCATCCTTCTTATCCGCCAAATACTTGGGGTAGTTCCGCTTCCAGTGACCAGTCCCTTTGCAGTAGAAGCACTTAGTCTCAGGCTTAGGACCAGACTTGGGCTTCTTCACATGAGCAACAACTTGCTTGCCATTCTTCTTGACGTTCCCTTTCTTTCCTTTTGCCCTTTTCTTGAAACTAGTGTTCTTGTTAATCATCAACACTTGATGCTCTTTCTTGATTTCTACCTTCATCGATTTCATCATCATGAAAAGCTCGGGAATTGTTTTCATCATCCCTTGCATACTATAGTTCATCACGAAGTTCTACTAACTTGGTGATGGTGACTAGAGAATTCTGTCAATCACTATTTTATCTGGAAGATTAACTCCCACTTGATTCAAGCGATTGTAGTACCCAGACAATCTGAACACATGCTCACTGCTTGAGCTATTCTCCTCCATCTTTTAGCTATAGAACTTGTTGGAGACTTCATATCTCTCAACTCGGGTATTTGCTTGAAATATTAACTTCAACTCCTGGAACATCCATATGATCCATGACGTTCAAAACGTCTTTGAAGTCCCGATTCTAAGCTGTTAAGCATGGTGCACTAAACTATCAAGTAGTCATCATATTGAGCTAGACAAACATTCATGACGTCTGCATCTGCTCCTACAATAGGTCTGTCACCTAGCGGTGCATTAAGGACATAATTCTTCTGTGCAGAAATGAGGATAAACCTCAGATCACGGATCCAATCTGCATCGTTGCTACTAACATCTTTCAACATAGTTTTCTCTAGGAACATATCAAAAATAAAACAGGGGAGCTAAACGCGAGCTATTGATCTACAACATAGATATGCTAATACTACCAGGACTAAGTTCATGATAAATTAAAGTTCAATTAATCATATTACTTAAGTGATCACGTGATCCAAATCAACTAAACCATAACCGATCATCACGTGAAATCGAGTAGTTTTCAATGGTGAACATCACTATGTTGATCATATCTACTATATGATTCACGCTCGACCTTTCCGTCTCAGTGTTCCGAGGCCATATCTACATATGCTAGGCTCGTCAAGTTTAACCTGAGTATTCTGCGTGCACAAAACTGGCTTGCACCCGTTGTAGATGGACGTAGAATTTATCACACCCGATCATCACATGGTGTCTGGGCACGACGAACTTTGGCAATGGTGCATACTCAGGGAGAACACTTTTATCTTGAAATTTAGTGAGAGATCATCTTATAATGCTACCGTCAATCAAAGCAAGATAAGATGCATAAAAGATAAACATCACATGCAATCAATATAAGTGATATGATATGGCCATCATCATCTTGTGCTTGTGATCACCATAGTCACCGGCGCGACACCTTGATCTCCAACGTAGCATCGTTGTCATCTTGCCAATCTTATGCTTCCACGACTATTGTTACCGCTTAGTGATAAAGTAAAGCATTACAACACGATTGCATTGCATACAATAAAGCGACAACCATATGGCTCCTGCCAGTTGCCGATAACTCGGTTACAAAACATGATCATCTCATACAATAAAATTTAGCATCATGTCTTGACCATATCACATCACAACATGCCCTGCAAAAACAAGTTAGACGTCCTCTAATTTGTTGTTGCAAGTTTTACGTGGGTGCTATGGGCTTAGCAAGAACCGTTCTTACCTACGCATCAAAACCACAACAATAGTTTGTCATGTTGGTGTTGTTTTAATCTTCGCAAGGACCGGGTGTAGCCACACTCGGTTCAACTAAAGTTGGAGAAACTGACACCCGCCAGCCACCTGTGTGCAAAGCACATCAGTAGAACCAGTCTCGCGTAAGCGTACGCGTAATGTCGGTCTAGCCCGCTTCATCCAACAATACCGCCGAACCAAAGTATGACATGCTAGTAAGCAGTATGACTTATATCGCCCACAACTCACTTGTGTTCTACTCATGCATAACATCAACGCATAAAACCTAGGCTCGGATGCCACTGTTGGGGAACATAGTAATTTCAAAAAAAATCCTACGCACACGCAAGATCATGGTGATGCATAGCAACGAGACAGGAGAGTGTTTTCTACGTACCCTCGTAGACCGGAAGCGGAAGAGTTAGCACAACGCGGTTGATGTGGTCGTACGTCTTCACGGCCCGACCGATCAAGCACCGAAACTACGACACCTCCGAGTTCTAGCACATGTTTAGCTCGATGACGATCCCCGGACTCCGATCCAGCAAAGTGTCGGGGATGAATTCCGTCAGCACGACGGCGTGGTGATGATCTTGATGTTTTACCGTTGCAGGGCTTTGCCTAAGCACTGCTACAATATTATCGAGGACTCTGGTGAGGGGGGCACCGCACACGGCTAAGAGATCAATGATCAACTGTTGTCTCTATGGGGTGTCCCCCTACCCTCGTATATAAAGGAGTGGAGGAGGGGTCCGGCCAAGGAGGGTGGCGCGCCCTAGGGGGGAGTCCAACTCCCACAGGGAGTAGGACTCCCCTTTTTCCTATTAGGAGTAGGAGAGGGAAGGAAGAGGAAGGAGGGAGGAAGGAAAGGGGGGCGGTCGGCCCCCCTCCGAATTTGGATTGGGCTTGGGGGGGCGCCCCCTCCCTTGCTCCTTTCCCCTCTTTTCCACTAAGGCCCAATAAGGCCCATATACCTCCCGGGGGGTTCCGATAACCTCCCGGTGATCCGGTATTGTACCAATCTCACCCGAAACCTTTCCGGTGTCCAAATATAGTCGTCCAATATATCGAACTTTATGTCCCGACCATTTTGAGACTCCTCGTCAAGTACATGATCACATCCGGGACCCCAAACAACCTTCGGTACATCAAAATATATAAACTCGTAATGAAACTGTCATCGTAACGTTAAGCGTGCGAACCCTACGGGTTCGAGAACAATGTAGACATGACCGAGACACGTCTCCGGTCAATAACCAATAGAAGAACCTGGATGCTCATATTGGCTCCTACATATTCTACGAAGATCTTTATCGGTCAGACCGCATAACAACATACGTTTGTTCCCTTTGTCATCGGTATGTTACTTGCCCGAGATTCGATCGTTGGTATCTCAATACCTAGTTCAATCTCGTTACTGGCAAGTCTCTTTACTCGTTCCGTAACACATCATCCCACAACTACTCATTAGTTGCAATGCTTGCAAGGCTTAAGTGATGTGCATTACCGAGAGGGCCCAGAGATACCTCTCCGACAATCGGAGTGACAAATCCTAATCTCGAAATACGCCAACCCAACAAGTACCTTTGGAGACACCTGTAGAGCACCTTTATAATCACCCAGTTACGTTGTGACGTTTGGTAGCACACAAAGTGTTCCTCCGGTAAATGGGAGTTGCATAATCTCATAGTCATAGGAACATGTATAAGTCATGAAGAAAGCAATAGCAACAAACTAAACGATCAAGTGCTAAGCTAATGGAATGGGTCAAGTCAATCACATCATTCTCCTAATGATGTGATCCCGTTAATCAAATGACAACTCATGTCTATGGTTAGGAAACATAACCATCTTTGATCAACAAGCTAGTCAAGTAGAGGCATACTAGTGACACTCTGTTTGTCTATGTATTCACACATGTATTATGTTTCCGGTTAATATAATTCTAGCATGAATAATAAACATTTATCATGATATAAGGAAATAAATAATAACTTTATTATTTCCTCTAGGGCATATTTCCTTCAATAGTGTGTATTGAATTCTTGTCTCGAGTCTCGAAATCTTAAGTTTTTGAAGTCCTGAAGATGCAGCCCTTGCCGATGCCATCATGAAGTTGTTGCCATTGATGTAGGGGGTCCATCATAGTCACACCACTCCTGAGCACTCATACCGACCCTGTCTACTATAGCGTAGCATTGAAACTAAAGGACGTCCCGGGCTTGATAACAGGGAGATGGATTCCTACCTCATGCATTCTACTCAACTACAAGATTCAATAACACTACTGGAGGGATTGTTGAAAGGGTGCTACTATATGCAAATAAAACATAGGTATGAAAAACATGGTCAAAGTGAACTTTCCTGGTAAGTTGATGAAAATAATAGCCCTATCGAAAATAACTTGATATTATTCGTCACTCCGGTGAAAAT
This sequence comes from Triticum aestivum, assembly GCF_018294505.1. Classification (NCBI taxonomy): domain Eukaryota; kingdom Viridiplantae; phylum Streptophyta; class Magnoliopsida; order Poales; family Poaceae; genus Triticum; species Triticum aestivum. Next base: position 144,049,641 of record NC_057794.1, on the reverse strand, counting down.
CTATATAAACATACATAGAATTCATATAAGCAAACAATTCTAGCACTCAAACATAACAACTAATCCAACAAAGAAAATGCAACAATAAACTCAAAAGAACTCCAAAGAAACCTCAAGTAAAATCACAAAGAAAACCACTAAGGAAAATCTACGACTTTACTACAAACACCTAACATAGTTTTGCCGTAAGTTTAAAATTTAACAGCAATTAAAACACTAAACTAATAAGTTAACAGAAAATAAAATGTAAAACAACTAAGTTAACAGAAAGTATTTTTCATAAAATTTTATTTGCAAAAAGAAACAAATAAAAAGCTTTTATGAAACACTAACTATGACCTAAACAAGTTTTCCTACAAAACTAAAAAAAATAAAATTTTGAAATAAGAATAAAATTGTTTACTCTTAAATAATAGAAACAAAACTAAATTTGTCAAAAGTGACACAAATAAATAATTTAAAAACAATTAATAGTATAAAGAAAAGACTAAACAAAACTAGAACTGAAACAATATTGTTTTGCTTAAAACCCTAATTTAATTAAACTATAAATAAATTAATATATGCTACTGGATAGAAAAGATACTATCAAAACAATAGCAATAAGAATCAATCAAAAATATTTTATAAAACTCAAAATATGACCAAAATAGTGATTTGAACAAATTCATGCAACCTCAAATTTAAAGTACTAAAATTTGAAATCCAATTGCACTAACAGAAACTTCAAGAAAGTTTGAACCTAATGCAAAAAGAATCACTCAATTTGGAATTAAAACATAAAAGATATTGAATACCTAAGATTGAAACTTTTCTATTTTTAAAACAGAAACGAAAATAAACTAAAAAAATAGATCGGACAGGTGCTACACGTCGGGCTGCTACTGGGCCTAGAGGATGTGCGATCCTATCTATAACACGCTCAGCCGATAGTTAACAAAACCACACGTGCTAGTAAAACAAAAACCGACTGGGTAAACCGATTAGATCTAAACCATAAATAAGCCGAAGCTAAACCGATCTAGTAAAAAAACTAAGTGCTCGATCTAATCTAATCACGACCGTATAATCTAGATCGGATAGACGAGGAGGGAGAGAGAGCTTACCGCGGTGGTGGTCGACGGCGAGCGTGTCGGGCAATGACGGTGGCGGCGCTCCGGTGATCTTCGGCGTCGGTGGGGTGGCCAGGGAGATGAAGCAGGCGATGACGAGTCCAACGGTGGTCGTGGCGCCGGTGGAGGTGGTCGGAGATGGTCGGCGGCGAGCTCGAGGCAGTGGTGGTGTTCGGGTGGTCGGCGTTGCCGGCCTTTCAAGGGCGCAGGAGCTCGGGCGTGTGCTCGGGGAGGTGCGGTGGACGGGGTCGAGGTGATTGGTGGAGATGGTGGGGCATGGGGGTGACAGAGAGAGTGCCTAGGGTGACAATGGCGCGGTGGCGGAGGCGGAGCTCCGGTGAGCAATAGGCGGCGAGGGAGAGGGGTTCGGGGCATCTTTAGGGGCGGAACAAAGAGGATAGGGGAGTATTTACAGAGGGGAGGCCGACTTGGGAGAGGGGGCAAACCGGGGAGAGAATCCCACGATCTCCGGGATACGGCGGCGACGGCAGCGCGATCCTGCTGCAGTGGTTGCGTGTGGAGGAGGGAGATGGGTGCGGGTCCCACGTGTCAGTGGAAGCGGGGAGAGGGCGAGCGAGCGGGTGGCCTTCCTGAAGTTCTCGGGTGCGGGCCCGCCGAGCTAGGCCAGTGGGACGCATGTGAGGGGGGAGAGAGAGGGGCCTGCGGGGCTTCGGCCGTTTTTTAAAAGAAAGATAGATAGGAAAGCAAAAGAAAAAACTAACTAAATGCAAATGATTTATAGGCATATTATATATCAAAATGTTCAGAAAAACATTTCCTAAAACATGAACTAATTTTAAAGTTCAAATAAAATCCTAAAAGAATATAAATAAAGCAAACAATGACACTATTGCATTAAAACCCAACAAAAATCATTTTTGAAATACCGAAATGATTTTAGATTTATTTTCTCCTAATTTTCCATTGAAGGGAATCATTTTACCCTTATTTCCATTTATTTATTTTTAGGAGATCAATAATTTGAAAAAAATCCAAATAATTCCAAATTGAAAGGGAGTTTCAAAATACTTCCAAATGACTTTCATTTTGATTCTTTGTAACTTCCAACTCATATTTAATATAATTGAAGAAGTCATTTCATCTTCTCTCATGAAAATCTTTGAGTTACATAAAGTTTCGAATTTGAAATATTTTCAGATGGAATTCAAATCTTTTCAAACCCTTTTCATTTCAAATGGAAGAAGTCATATCATCTTCACTCTAGGGTCTTGTGATGAAACGAGCTTGAATTCATGGAGGTCAGAATGCAAAGTGAAAGTTTGGATAGTCATTTCATTCCCTCGCATTCAACTTTAAAAAAAGTTTCAAATTTCACTCAGTTTCACACAAGCAATCACACCATAATCAAAGAGACAATCAAAAATATTTACTTAATATAACATTCCAAAATTTAGAATTTTGGTATGTTACATGTTTATTCTTCAACTTCCTGACATGTAAACACCTCACATACATCTGTTCTTGATCTGTTTCTCTAAGCAACGTTTTTCTTCAAGAGTCCTCAATTCTGTGGATTTTACAATCTGCACAAATCCGGAACTTAAGTCAAAGAACGCTTAGTTAAATTTCTTCAGACACCTCTGGTCAAATTCCTCAAACTTGTTCTTTTTGCAAAAACTTCTGAGAATGCATGTGACCTATCCAAATTCTTCGCACATATACTCTGTTCACAGGTACTCATGTCTGCTGCTGAATCACAAGGTTCTCATCAACTTAACTCATTTGCAGCATTCCTTGATGGCAGATTGCATACCTCTTCAGAGAACTCTACTGTTCAATTTCCTCAGCTGAAGAAAATGGTTGACGGCAAGAAACCTCGGAAGGGGGGGAGATAGGAAGTCAACACAGTGTTTGAGATCCCGGATGACATCTATGCAGGGTACTGCACACTAGCTGAAGAAATCAAGAATGAGCACAAGGTGTGCATACAGAAGATTGAGAGGAGATGGGCACGGGAATGGAGGGAGTACAGATACGTAACTCCTAAATACATGAAGAAATTCGTGTTACACCCTCCTTTCCCAAGACCTCCGTTGGCACCTGGTCAAATTGCAGATCCCACTAGCTTCAAACGCGGTGAGGACTATCCTGATGAATGGGCTAAGAGGCAAGCCAAGTTGGCCAAGGTGGCCAAGGAAGCAGTGAGGAAATTCAACGAAGACTCTGCTGCTGCTGCTAGTACTGAGGCCTCTCCTAGCAAGCCGAAGAAGGCTATGCCCAAGAAGCCTGCACACAAGCCTAGTGCCTCTTCTTCAATGCCCTCACGACCAAGCTCCTCAGCAATGCCCTCACGGCCCAGCTCTTCAAAGCCCTCACGGAAAATTCCTCAAGCAGCTCCAGTCCCCTCTACTGCAAAAATCTTCAGCTGCTCCTGCAAAGTCCTCAGCACCTGTGCACCTCACCTCGTGCCAAAGGACTACTGGCATCTCAATTGCATCAGAAGCCTCTGCAAGTTCCTCAGCTCCTCTTCAGTCCTCAACTGACCCAACCTTGCTGAAGACTAAGGCCACTGCTGGACGAGGAACAAGGCCAAGTCCTCACAAGAAGCAGGTCGCTTTCCAGGTTCCTTCTAGTGAAGACGAGGCTGATGATGAAGAATTAGAACAAATCATCGGAGACAGACAACAACGGGCCGCTAGAGACAAAGGCACCAATGTGCCTCTTCTGCTGGATCCCAAGTTGATCCTGGACTTCATTGACCTCTAGCACAAGGACCCCAACACTCTTGTGCCTGACTTCAATCTCACACCTGGCCAAAGTCATATGTTGACCGCATTGATAGGCGAAGAAAAATGGAAGTTCGAGAAGGCGAGGTAGTTGAAGAAAGCTTACTACAAGAAGGAGCGTTTTTTGAAGAAACATGTTGTCAAAATGACAACTGATGAACTTGTGGCCATGCAAGCTGAGATCGAAGGACTCAGTGATGAATTTGACGCTTATTGTGCAGATTGGCTAGGAGCCAAAGTCAGATTCGTTAAGATGGCGAAGGGATTCGCCTCCAGCGTTGCATCCCCAGTGCAACAAGAAATTCCTCAGGATGAAGCGTCTGCTCAGCCTACTGAAGAGCATGCCAGCACCGCTGATGAAAATCGGGTTGCTGAAGAAAATGGAAGTACCAGGGCTGATGAAGACATTCCAGCCACTGCAGAAACTGACAGGGAAACCTCTAGTGTTGCGCCCGAGGATCAATCCAGGCCAGCTGAGGCTTCTGCTGCTGCGCCTGAAGACATTGTCACTGTTAGGGCAACCTCATCAGTTGCGCCTGAGGAAAATGAACCAAATTCCTCTGCTCCTCCTGCACCCACAACAAGCATCAACCTTCCTTCTGCATTAGAAGCGAAGAAAACCAAGGCTGCAGAACGAGCAGCTATGAAGAAAAGGAAAGTATCTGCTTCCTTAGAGTCTTCTGCTCCCAAGAAGGCGAAGACTTTGACAAGCTCGTTTGAAAATCCTATCAATGCGGTTCCTGTTTCAAGCATGCCATCAAAGGAGATTGTTCCCTTTGGTGGAAATTACAAAATTCCAAATGAATCAGATGAAGAAGATCCCTTTGCTACTTCGTAAGAGCAGTTGGATGAAGAAATTGAAGTGGATAACATCCCTTCAACCCCACTAGTTTCGTCACCCATGCCTCAGTTCACTACTGAAGAGGCCGGCGTTGAAGAAATTGATGAGGAAGATGAAGACGTGGACATTGGGTGCACCACTCCAATTCTGAATGATGACTACTGGGAAAGTCTTCACCCCAATTCACCACTGTTCACACCTCTGCAACAGATTCCTCAGTCCCCGGTCCAAATTGAAGAAATTCACACAGGCTCTGAAGAACCTCAAGCTTCTCTTATTACCATCCCTAAAGAAGTTCTAGCCACTAGCGCTGATGCAAATGCTGCTGAAGAAATGGAGACCCAGGCTACTATTTATGACATTGCAACTGAAATTCCTCAGCCTGCAGCTCCAGAGACTGTGATTCCAGAGGCTGTGAAGACATTAACTGACACTCCTCAGCCCAAGCCAAAGAATCCCTTCTCCAAGAAACAGAAGTTCAAAGCTGATGAGTTCTTCAATGAACACATTTTCTTCACGGAATACAATCCCTATGACTCTGCTTGTCTTCGACACAAGTGCTTCTGGACAGCAAGTGAGATGAACTTCTATTTTTCACTTCTATTTGATAAGGACAAGATCTTTGACCATGAGCACATTCCTCATGTGGATATGGAGTACTGCCCTGCTTCACCCCAGTCCTTAGTGTTCTTCATGACACTGGGCTGCTCAACTTCTGCACCGACATCTGCGACTGGAATGAAGAACTCATTCTTCAATTCTATGCTATGTTACACATCACTGGCAACTCTGACGATGTGAAATCATGGGTGTTGGACTAGAGGACTGAAAACACTCACTACAAAGCACTAGCTTCTGAATTGCTTCATGCCATCCCAGTTAGTCCTCCCCTCGAAGGTGCAAGGCTCATCTACCATGACGCTGAACTATCTGATCATTTCATGCAAGTCCTGATGAAGCCTTTGAAGTCTGGCCAAGCTCCTCAGCCAAATTCCTTGTCGAGGAATTGCTCTATGTGTCAAGGACAATTTATAGGATATTGACCAAGACCCTTAGTCCAATCAAGGGCTACAACTCTAATGAAGAAGGGGTCGTTGGCATCATGAAGAATCTGCTTTTCAACATCATACATGGTGTGCCTATTAACTACCATGATTTCTTCATGAGGACTCTGGAAAATGTCGCTCTGTCACATTTTGAGTTGAAGCCTTACGCTCCTTGTATTATGAGATTCCTGGGATCAAGGTCTTTAGTTCATTATAAGGCTGACTTTCAAAATCATCTCAGCTACTTGCCCCCGATTGAAGTCTTTAAACGACCTATTTCCTCATCTGATGAGAAGGGGAAGGCTGTAGTTATTGATGAAGGCATTCGTCCATTGGATGGATAGCCCCGCAAAGCTACATCCTACTCTACCAATGATGACTCTGCCACGCATGACACTGCCACGAATGCTTCAAAGCAATTTGAGGGAGTCCTAGATTATGGGGTCCTCGGGTGTCCGGGCTACGTGATGTGGGCCGGACAGATGGGCCGTGAAGATACAAGATAGAAGGCCTTCCCTCGTGTCCGGATGGGACTCTCCTTGGCGTGGAAGGCAAGCTTAGCGTGCGGATATGAATATTCCTTTCTCTGTAAACCGATTCTATACAACCCTAGCCCCCTCCGGTGTCTATATAAACCAGAGGGTTTAGTCCGTAGAGGCATAGTCATAATCATACATGCTAGACAATTAGGGTTTAGCCATTACGATCTCGTGGTAGATCAACTCTTGTAACCCCTATATTCATCAAAGTCAATCAAGCAGGACGTAGGGTATTACCTCCATCAAGAGGGCCCGAACCTGGGTAAAACATTGTGTCCCTGTCTCCTGTTACCATCGATCCTTAGTCGCACAGTTCGGGACCCCCTACCCAAGATCTGCTAGTTTTGACACCGACATTGGTGCTTTCATTGAGAGTTCCACCGTGTCGTCGTCGAAAGGCTCAATGGATCCATCAATCATCTACAACAATGCTGTCACGAAGGAGATTTTTCTCCCAGGCTAGATCTTTGTATTCGGTGGCTTCGCACTGCGGGCCAACTCGGTTGGCCACCTGGAGCAGATCGACAGCTACGCCCTTGGTCACTAGATCAGTTTTGGAAACATGAACTATGTCGCTGATATCCGAGGAGACTTGATCTTCCAAGGGTTCGTGGCCTCAACCACCGCTCCGGCCTTAGATCCGGAGCCCGTCATCAAGTCCGAAGACGGGAGTCTAGCACCCACCGGACTCTCTGTGGCCTTAGAGCTCAACACAGGAAGAATAGTGTCTTCGGCAATCATTGCAAGGCCGGACTCTTCTCTGGATACTACTTCCGAACCCTGGAGGCCCACGTCATGCGAGATCGGCCCAGAAACTTCTGACCATGTCCAAACCCCACTCTTAAACGAGGCTTTGGACCTAATGCGATCCCTCGTCATCACAGAGGAACCAGTTCTGAATCATGCCCAACCCGGACTAGGGGCTGGAAATAGGGAATTTTACTTCCCACCCACCACCCACTTCATAGCCACTATTGAGGACCTAACCGACATGCTCGATTACACCTCTGAAGACATCGACGGTATGGACGACGATGCTGGAGAGGAGCAGGCCCAAAACCCGCCGGTCACCGGACATTGGACGGCCACCTCCTCTTATGACGTATATATGGTGGATACACCTAAAAATGGCGACAGCGATGATGAGAAAAACCCAGTCGAGGATGAACCTCCTAAGATACCGTCGAAACATCGACGTCAGCGGTGCCACTCTAAATCTCGTCGCGGTAAGAACAGCAATACTGGCACCGAAGACAATGATAGTCCGGAGAACACCGAAGACCAAGAAAACCCATCGAACCAACATCTGAACAGGATGATCGGGAGGACGGGCAAGTTGACCCTGATGAACAAACAGGGAACAACGACTCGGAGGACACAACTATCTGCCACTCTCCGAGGATGATGTAAGCCTCGGCGACGAAAATTTTATCGTGCCAGAGGAACCCCTCGAACAAGAGCGCCTCAAGCGCCGGCTAATAGTCACGGCTAGAAGCCTAAAAAAGAAACAGCAGAAGCTTCAAGCTGACCAAGACCTGATCAACGACAGATGGACTAATGTCCTGGCAGCCGAAGAATACGGCCTTGAGCGACCGAAAAAGAGTTACCTGAAGTGCAAGCTGCTACCCCAATTCGACGACGAGGCGCTGGAGCCCACACCACCCGTGCGTAACACGACTGATGGACCCGATAGACCACCATGTGGCCGGGACAGAACGACAACTCAAGCCGAACACCAGCCCGCACCACCTTGCCGAAAAAGCAGAGAAACAACAGCTCGGGGATACACATACGACCTACGAAAGGACCTGGAAAATAGGGCAGGTCAGACCAGGTGAATCTATGGATCGCGGGGGCGTGCTCTGGCGCGAGAGGAGGGCTATCGAGCCGGGTGCGATAAGCGTAACCAACCCCAGGCTGAAAACCGCATACAGACTCCATCCGAACTGCGTCGTGACATGGCCCGATAAAGAGGCGTTGCACACCCCCTATGCTTCACCGATGAGTGCTACCTCTTGAGCATGCATTGGTTTTCCCTTGAAGAGGAAAGGGTGATGCAACAAAGTAGCGTAAGTATTTCCCTCAGTTTTTGAGAACCAAGGTATCAATCCAGTAGGAGACTACACGCAAGTCCCTCGTACCTGCACAAACCATCAAGAACCTTGCAACCAATGCGATAAAGTGGTTGTCAATCCCTTCACGGCCACTTGCAAAAGTGAGATATGATAAAGATAATAAGATAAATATTTTTGGTATTTTTGTTGTATAGATTGAAAAGTAAAGATTGCAAATTAAACGGCGATAGAAATTGGCAAGTTGACGAGAAAATAATATAATGGAGAATAGACCCGGGGGCCATAGGTTTCACTAGTGGCTTCTCTCAAGATAGCATAATGTATGGTGGGTGAACAAATTATTGTCGAGCAATTGATAGAAAAGCGCATAGTTATGAGAATATCTAGGCATGATCATGTATATAGGCATCACGTCCGTGACAAGTAGACCAAAATGATTCTGCATCTACTACTATTACTCCACACATCGACCACTATCTAGCATGCATCTAGAGTATTAAGTTCATAAGAACAGAGTAACACATTAGGCAAGATGACATGATGTAGAGGGATAAACTCAAGCAATATGATATAAACCCCATCTTTTTATCCTCGATGGCAACAATACAATACGTGTTGTTTCCCTTTCTGTCACTAGGATCGAGCATCGCAAGATTGAACCCAAAGCTAAGCACTTCTCCCATTGCAAGAAAGATCAATCTAGTAGGCCAACCAAATTGATAATTAGAAGAGACTTGCAAAGATATTTAAACCATGCATATAAGAATTCAGAGAAGAATGAAATATTGTTCATAGATAATCTTGATTATAAACCCACAATTCATAGGATCTCGACAAACACACCACAAAAAGAATTACATCGAATAGATCTCCAAGGGAATCGAGGAGAACTTTGTATTGAGATCCAACGAGAGAGAAGAAAGCCATCTAGCTAATAACTATGGACCAAAAGGTATGTGGTAAACTACTCACACATCATCGGAGAGGCTATGGTGTTGATGTAGAAGCCCTCCGTGATCGATTCCCCCTCTGACGGAGCGCCGGAAAAGGCCCCAAGATGGGATCTCACGGGTACAGAAGGTTGCGGCGGTGGAAATAGAGTTTCATGGTGCTCCTGGATGTTTTCAGGGTATATGAGTATATATAGGAGAAAGAAGTGGGTCGGTGGAGCTGCAAGGGGCCCACGAGCGTGGGGGCGCACCCACCACCCTGGGGCACGCCCTCCTGCCTCGTGGCTTCCTTGCTGCTTCCTTGACGTCCACTCCAAGTATCCTGGATTGCGTTTGTTCCAAAAACGATCCTCGCGAAGGTTTTATTCCGTTTGGATTTCCTTTTCTGTGAAACACTGAAATAGGCAAAAAAACAACAATTTGCACTGGGCCTTCGGTTAATAGGTTAGTCCCAAAAATAATATAAAAGTGCATAGTAAAGCCCATTAAACATCCAAAACAGATAATATAATAGCATGGAAGAATCAAAAATTATAGATACGTTGGAGACGTATCAAGCATCCCCAAGCTTAATTCCTGCTTGTCCTCGAGTTGGTAAATGATAAAAACAGAACTTTTGATGTGGAATGGTACCTAGCATAATTTTCAAAGTAATTCTATTTATTGTGGCATGAATGTTCTGATCCGAAAGATTGAAGATAAAAGTTTAGTATTCACATAAAAATAATAATACTTCAAGCATACAAACTAAGCAATTATGTCTTCTCAAAATAACATGGCCAAAGAAAGCTTATCCCGATAAAATCATATAGTTTGTCTATGCTTCATTTTCGTCACACAAAAATGCTCTCATCATGCACAACCCCAATGACAAGCCAAGCAATTGTTTCATACTTTAATAATCTCAAACTTTTTTCAACTTTCATGCAATACATGAGCGTGAGCCATGGACATAGCACTATGGGTGGAATAGAATATGATAATGGAGGTAGTGTGGAGAGGACAAAAAAGGACAAAGTCTCACATTGACGCGGCTAATCAACGGGCTATGGAGATGCCCATCAATTTATGCCAATGCAAGGAGTAGGGATTGCCATGCAATGGATGCACTAGAGCTATAAATGTATGAAAGCTCAACAAAAGAAACTAAGTGGGTGTGCATCCAACTTGCTTGCTCACGAAGACCTAGGGCATTTGAGGAAGCCCATTGTTGGAATATACAAGCCAAGTTCTATAATGAAAAATTCCCACTAGTATATGAAAGTGACAAAGAAGAGACTCTCTATCATGAAGATCATGGTGCTACTTTGAAGCACAAGTGTGGAAAAAGGATAGTAGCATTGTCCCTTTTATTTTTGTTCTCTTTTTTTCTCTTTTTTGGGACAATGCTCTATTAATGACGATCATCACGCTTCTATTTATTTACATCTCAATGATTACAACTCGATACTATAACAAAATATAACTCTATATGAGTGCCTCCGGTGGTGTACCGGGATGGGCAATGAATCAAGAGTGACATGTATGATAAATTATGTATGGTGGCTTTGCCACAAATATGATGTCAACTACATGATCATGCAAGGCAATATGACAATGATGAAGCGTGTCATAATAAACGAAATGGTGGAAAGTTGCATGGCAATATATCTCGGAATGGCTATGGAAATGCCATAATAGGTAGGTATGGTGGCTGTTTTGAGGAAGATATAAGGAGGTTTATGTGTGATAGAGCATATCATATCACGGGGGTTGGATGCACCGGCGAAGTTTGCACCAACTCTCAAGGTGAGAAAGGGCAATGCACGGTACCGAAGACGCTAGCAATGATGGAAAGGTGAGAGTGCGTATAATCCATGGACTCAACATTAGTCATAAAGAACTCACATACTTATTGCAAAAATCTACATGTCATCAAAAACCAAGCATTACGCACATGCCCCAAGGGGGATAGATTGGTAGGAAAAGACCATCGCTCGTCCCTGACCGCCGCTCATAAGGATGACAATCAAAGAACACCTCATGTTTTAAATTTGTCACACAACGGTCACCATACGTGCATGCTACAGGACTTGCAAACTTCAAAACAAGTATTTCTCAAATTCACAACTACTCAACTAGCACGACTCTAATATTACCATCTTCATATCTCAAAACAATCATCAAGTATCAAACTTCTCGTAGTATTCAATGCACTTTTTATGAAAGTTTTTATTATACCCATCTTGGATGCCTATCATATTAGGACTAGTTTTATAGCCAAAGCAAATTACCGTGCTGTTATAAAAGACTCTCAAAATGATATAAGTGAAGCATGAGAGATCAACAATTTATATAAAATAAAACCACCATCGTGCTTTAAAAACATATAAGTGAAGCACTAGAGCAAAATTATCTAGCTCAAAAGATATAAGTGAAGCACATAGAGTATTCTTATAAATTCCGATTCATGTGTGTCTCTCCAAAAGGTGTGTACATCAAGTATGATTGTGGTAAACTAATAAGCAAAGACTCAAATCATACAAGACGCTGCAAGCAAAACACATATCATGTGGTGAATAAAAATATAGCCTCAAGTAAAGTTACCGATGGACGAAGACGAAAAAGGGGATGCCTTCCGGGGCATCCCCAAGCTTAGGCTTTTGGTTGTCCTTGAATTTTACCTTGGGGTGCCATGGTAATCCCTAAGCTTAGGCTCTTGCCAGTCCTTATTCCAAAATCCATCAAATCTTTACCCAAAACATGAAAAATTCACAACACAAAACTTAACAGAAAATCTCATGAGCTCCGTTAGTATAAGAAAACAAATCAAAACTTTAAGGTACTGTAATGAACTCATTATTTATTTATATTGGTGTTAAACATACTGTATTCCAACTTCTCTATGGTTCATACCCCCCGATACTAGCCATAGATTCATCAAAATAAGCAAACAACACACGAAAAACAGAATCTGTCAAAAACAGAATAGTCTGTAGTAGTCTGTAGGTTTCCAATACTTCTTTAAATCCAAAATTCCTACCAAATTAGTACGGCCTAAATAATTTGTATATTGATCTACTGCAGTTGGAATTGGTATTTTGTCGCTCTCTGGTTAAAAATGAAAATTATTCTCGTGAGCACATACTTTCTGTTTTTTTCAGCAAGATCAAACAACAATCATCCAAGAAGATCCTAAAGGCTTTACTTGGCACAAACACTAATTAAAGCATAAAAACACAATCATAACAGAGGCTAGATAAATTATTTATTACTAAACAGGAACAAAAAGTAAATAACAAAAATAAAAATGGGTTTCCTCCCAACAAACGCTATTCTTTAAAGCCCCTAGCTAGGCGAAGAGATTTTGATGATGCTCACATGAAAGACAAGAATTTAAGCAAAAATAGAGCATCATGAAACACATGACAAACACATCTAAGTCTAACATACTTCCTATGCATAGGAATCTTATAGCCAAACAGATTATCACAGCAAGCAAAAACTAGCATATGCAAGGAAGCGGAAAGAAATAATAGCAATCTCAACATAACTAGAGGTAATTTAGCAACATGAAAATTTCTACAATCATATTTTCCTCTCTCATAATAATTACATGTGGGATCATAAGCAAATTCAACAAAATAGCTATCACATAAAATATTTTCAACACAATCCACATGCATTCAAAGTTGACACTCTTCCAAAATAGTGGGATTAATATTAAATAAAGTCATGACCTCTCCAAACCCACTTTTATCAAAAAATTCATAAGATTGAACATTCTCCAAATATGTGGGATCTAAAGTTAACACTCTTCCAAACCCACTTTCAATAATATTGCAAATACTATTATCAATCTCATATTCATCATGGGGCTTAAATAAAATTTCAAGATCAAAAGAAGAATCACCCCAATCATGATCATTGCAACAAGTAGTGGACATAGCAAAACTAGCATCCCCATGCTTGAGGTTTTGCATATCATTAACACAATTGACATTAAGAGAATTTATAATAACATCATTTCAATCATGCTTTTCATCTAAGGAACTATCAAGTATGGGTGCAATATCAACGATCTCATGTTTAACATAAGGAACTATAGCAAATTCATCTTCATAAATATTGGCATCATGGCCACAAGAATAGCAAGCATCATGTTCATCAAGGGATATTTTAATCAAATCATCGGAATCATATTTATCTATAGATTCATGCATATCATTATTTTCTTCTGAAGCAACGGTGATTCTTTCAATAAATTCTTTGACATACACATTATGATCATAGTTTTCATAGCAATATTTAAGTATGTCAAAATTTTCAGATTCGTATAGAGTAATATCATACTTTTTAATCAAAGAAGCAACTTCATAAGCACCCTTAAAAACAACAAATTCTTCAATTTGTTCGATCTCGTAGTAACTGCAAACACCCTTTGCATAAGAAGATAAGATTTCATTGTCATTAAACTCACATAGGTAGGGGAGGTGCTTTTTAGGGTTCTTAGAGCAACAAGTAAAATCATAAATTTCACAAAGATTCCAAGCATAACACAACAATTTGTTTGTTTGATCCCATAAGAGTCTCCCTTTTTCAGACAAATGGTGACGCACAAAATGAGCATGCTCATCTAAAGATTTCCCATCAACTAGGCTAGTTGGGGTTTCAACACGAGCGCATAAGGATCGAAGATGATCCAAGTAGAACACTTTAAGTGGATCCATATCAATAGATTTTTAGCAAGCAAAGATGCAAGCAAATAGAAGGCACATGGAAACACAAACAAAGATACATAGGGGAAGAAGGCGAAGAAAAGGCGAAGGTTTTTGAAAATCGTTTTAGAAGTGGGGGAGAGGAAAATGAGAGGCAAATGGAAAATAATGTAATGCGAGGGATAAGAGTTTGTGATGGGTACGTGGTATGTCTTGACTTGGCGTAGATCTCCTCGGCAACGGCGCCAGAAATCCTTCTTGCTACCTCTTGAGCATGCATTGGTTTTCCCTTTAAGAGGAAAGGGTGATGCAGCAAAGTAGCGTAAGTATTTCCCTCAGTTTTTGAGAACCAAGGTATCAATCCAGTAGGAGACTACACGCAAGTCCCTCGTACTTACACAAACAATCAAGAACCTTGCAACCAACGCGATAAAGGGGTTGTCAATCCCTTCACGGCCACTTGCAAAAGTGAGATCTGATAGAGATAATAAGATAAATATTTTTGGTATTTTTGCTGTATAGATTGAAAAGTAAAGATTGCAAAATAAACGATGATAGAAATTGGCAGGTTGACGGGAAAATAATATAATGGAGAATAGACCCCGGGGCCATAGGTTTCACTAGTGGCTTCTCTCAAGATAGCATAACCTACGATGGGTGAACAAATTATTGTGGAGCAATTGATAGAAAAGCACATAGTTATGAGAATATCTAGGCATGATCATGTATATAGGCATCAAGTCCGTGACAAGTAGACCAAAATGATTCTGCATCTACTACTATTACTCCACACATCGACCGCTATCCAACATGCATCTAGAGTATTAAGTTCATAAGAACAGAGTAACGCAATCGACAAGATAACATGATGTAGAGGGACAAACTCAAGCAATATGATATAAACCCCATCTTTTTATCCTCGATGGCAACAATACAATACGTGTCGTTTCCCTTTCTGTCACTGGGATTGAGCACCTCAAGATTGAACCCAAAGCTAAGCACTTCTCCCATTGCAAGAAAGATCAATCTAGTAGGCCAAACCAAACTGATAATTCAAAGAGACTTGCAAAGATATTTAAATCATGCATATAAGAATTCAGAGAAGAATCAAATATTGTTCATAGATAATCTTGATCATAAACCCACAATTCATCAGATCTCGACAAACACACCGCAAAAAGAATTACATCGAATAGATCTCCAAGAGAATAGAGGAGAACTATGGACTCGAAGGTCTGTGAGAAACTACTCACACATCATCGGAGAGGCTATGGTGTTGATGTAGAAGCCCTCCGTGATCGATTCCCCCTCCGACGGAGCGCCGGAAAAGGCACCAACATGGGATCTCACGGGTACAGAAGGTTGCGGCGGTGGAAATAGAGTTTCGTGGTGCTCCTGGATGTTTTCAGGGTATATGAGTATATATAGGAGAAAGAAGTAGGTCAGTGGAGCTGCAAGGGGCCCACGAGGGTGGGGGCGCACCCACCCCCCTGGGGCACTCCCTCCTACCTCGTGGCTTCCTTGCTGCTTCCTTGACGTCCACTCCAAGTATCCTGGATTGTGTTTGTTCCAAAAACGATCCTCGCGAAGGTTTTATTCCGTTTGGATTTCCTTTTCTGTGAAACACTGAAATAGGCAAAAAAACAACAATTTGCACTGGGCCTTCGGTTAATAGGTTAGTCCCAAAAATAATATAAAAGTGCATAGTAAAGCCCATTAAACATCCAAAACAGATAATATAATAGCATGGAAGAATCAAAAATTATAGATACGTTGGAGACGTATCAAGCATCCCCAAGCTTAATTCCTGCTCGTCCTCGAGTTGGTAAATGATAAAAACAGAACTTTTGATGTGGAATGGTACCTAGCATAATTTTCAAAGTAATTCTATTTATTGTGGCATGAATGTTCTGATCCGAAAGATTGAAGATAAAAGTTTAATATTCACATAAAAATAATAATACTTCAAGCATACAAACTAAGCAATTATGTCTTCTCAAAATAACATGGCCAAAGAAAGCTTATCCCGATAAAATCATATAGTTTGGCTATGCTTCATTTTCGTCACACAAAAATGCTCTCATCATGCACAACCCCAATGACAAGCCAAGCAATTGTTTCATACTTTAGTAATCTCAAACTTTTTTCAACTTTCATGCAATACATGAGCGTGAGCCATGGACATAGCACTATGGGTGGAATAGAATATGATAATGGAGGTAGTGTGGAGAGGACAAAAAAGGACAAAGTCTCACATTGATGCGGCTAATCAACAGGCTATGGAGATGCCCATCAATTTATGCCAATGCAAGGAGTAGGGATTGCCATGCAACAGATGACCTAGAGCTATAAATGTATGAAAGCTCAACAAAAGAAACTAAGTGGGTGTGCATCCAACTTGCTTGCTCACGAAGACCTAGGGCATTTGAGGAAGCCCATTGTTGGAATATACAAGCCAAGTTCTATAATGAAAAATTCCCACTAGTATATGAAAGTGACAAAAGAAGAGACTCTCTATCATGAAGATCATGGTGCTACTTTGAAGCACAAGTGTGGAAAAAAAGGATAGTAGCATTGTCCCTTTTATTTCTGTTCTCTTCGGCGGAGCGCCTAAAAATGCCCCAAGATGGGATATCACGGGTACAAAAGGTTGCGGCAGTGGATATAGGGTTTCGTGGTGCTCCTGGATGTTTTCAGGGAATATGAGTATATATAGGCGAAAGAAGTAGGTCAGTGGAGTTGTGAGGGGCCCACGAGGGTGGGGGGCGCGCCCTCCTGCCTTGTGGCTTCCTCGCTGCTTCCTTGATGTCCACTCCAAGTCTCCTGGATTGCGTTTGTTCCAAAAACGATCCTCGCAAATGTTTTGTTCCGTTTGGATTCCGTTTGATATTCCTTTTCTGCGAAACACTGAAATAGGCAAAGAAACATAAATTTGCACTAGGCCTTCGGTTAATAGGTTAGTCCCCAAAATAATATAAAAGTGCATAGTAAAGTCCATTAAACATCCAAAACAGATAATATAATAGCATGGAACAATCAAAAAATTTAGATACGTTGGAGACGTATCAATGAGGTAATGGAGCACGAGTTCCCTGAAGGGTTTAAACCTGTGAACAACGAATCATACGACGACACAACAGATCCCGCAGTATGGATTGAAGATTTTCTTCTCCACATTCACATGGCTCGCGGTGATGGTCTACACAGCATCAAATACCTTCCCCTGAAACTTAAGGGGCCAGCTAGGCACTGGTTAAACAGCCTCCCAGAAAACTCTATCAAAAGCTGGGAAGACTTGGAAGATGCCTTTAGAGACAACTTCCAAGGCACTTATGTCCGGCCTCCGGATGCCGATGACCTCAGTCATATAGTCCAACAGCCCGGAGAGTCGGCCAGGAAATTCTGGACCAGGTTCCTAATTAAAAAGAACCAAATTGTCGACTGTCCGGACGCCGAAGCCCTAGCAGCCTTCAAACACAACATCCGCGACGAATGGCTCGCCCGACACCTCGGCCAAGAAAAGCCTAAGTCCATGGCAGCCCTTACAACACTAATGACCTGCTTTTACGCGGGCGAGATAGTTGGCTAGCCCGTAGCGGTAACAGTACCAGCGACCCCGGCACTTCTGAAGCCCGAAACAACAACGAAAGGCCCCGACACAACAAACAAAAGTGTCGGAACAACAATGATGATACAGAGAATACGACACTCAATGTCGGATTTAGTGGCTCCAAATCCGGTCAACGGAAGAAGGCATTCAAACCAAACAAAGATGGTTCATCAAGCCTGGACCAAATACTTGATCGACCCTGCCAGATCGATGACACTCCTGATAAGCCTGCCAACCATACCAACAGAAGCTGTTGGGTCTTCTAATAGGCCGGCAAGTTAAATGCCGAACATAAGGAGAAAGGGTCGCCCAGTGAGGATGACGATGAGGAACCTCGCGCACCGAAAATAGGGGGTCAGAAGAAATTTCCCCCCGAAGTCAAAATGGTGAACATGATATACATCATCCATATCCCCAAGAGGGAGTGCAAGCGCGCGCTAAGGGATGTCTATGCGATAGAGCCTGTCGCCCCAAAATTCAACCCATGGTCGGCCTGTCCAATCACCTTTGATCACAGGGACCATCCGACCAGTATCCATCACAGAGGTTCGGCCGCATTAGTCCTCGAACCAATCATCGATGGATTCCACCTTAGGCAAGTCCGCATGGATGGCGGCAACAGCCTTAACCTGCTCTATCAAGACACAGTCCGCAAGATGGGTATTGATCTGTCAAGAATCAAGCCCACTAAAACTACCTTTAAAGGAGTGATACCAGTGTAGAGGCCCGCTGCACGGGCTCAATCACATTGGAAGTGGTCTTCGGCTCGCCAGACAACTTCCGCAGCGAAGACTTGATCTTCGATATCGTCCTCTTATGCAGTGGCTACCACACACTGCTCGGACGAACCGCGTTCGCTTGTTTCAACGCAGTCCCGCACTACGCCTATCTCAAACTCAAGATGCCCAGACCACGCGGTGTTATAACAATAAATGGAAACATGGAACGCTCCCTCCGCACTGAGGAGCACGCGCGGCCCTGGCAACGGAAGTACAGGGTGGCCTAATCAAGCCAGCTATTATGTCGGCGGCCAAGTCCTTAGACACTATCAAACAAGTCCGGACTAGCCCACCGTACGATAGTCCAGCTCATCAGGAGCCCGATTAGCAATTCAGCCTCCATCTCATCCCCTACCAAATTGTGGCATATGTACCACGCATACATAATTACACACTAAAAATACCATGGGAAATGATGAAGGCATAATAAGGACAATGTCTGCAATACGGCTAGACCCTATCAGGACACTTACATTTCCTTTTTCTTCTTTCTTTCTTATTTTCTTTTTATTTTTTCCAGGTCCCTCGTAACCCAGATCACCCTTTCGATGGTACCAAGGCCGCTTTCCATAGCCTATTATAAAAACGCTGGTCGATGATCCTCTCGAAGGACAATACACCAAGGAGAAAAGTAGCATAAACGTGTGCCAGAGTACCTAAAGGATCCTTAAAGATCACCTCGTCCGCTTTCAGGACGCATGCATGGTTTCCCCTTGTGTTCGGCATGTAAAGTAGCCTTGTTGCTTATTGCACTATTTGTATCAATATGTTTTGACGTATCAATCAGACTATAATGGAAACAATTTTTAGCCCAAACCTACATGGTGTCGGCTCATCTCTTAACATATGTTTCCCTGTTTTTCTCTGATTATCATGTACACCTCGGTATGGCCTAAATTGCCAGGGGCTTTATTAAGCTGCGTACATCTTTTAAATATTAAAAAGTCCGAACATTTTAATAGTGCAATTCGGCGTCCCGAATATAGCATTATATGCATTGGCTCTGAATTATGTCTTTGGTCAATAGTTGGGTTGCCCGGCTCCTGTGCTTTCTACCTTACATTCCGTCTGATCGGCTAGGGTACTAAAGGGAGAACTACTGTGATTGTGTTCCTGGTTCACCCGGACAAACACCACAGTAGAGAAAGCTGAAAACTGACTGTCGTGATGCGGTGATAGCTGGTCAGCTATTCGGTGACTAAGTATAAGTCTCTAGTGATTTTTCTGCATTATGCGATAGGCCGGCTTTCACCCGGCTGGGCATTCATAGCACCTGAGTTCAGATAATCGAACAATACTAGGGGCTGTGCATGCACCCCCACTATAAAACTCATATGGCTAAGTGAGGGCGATAATGCCGCATAGTCCGATTGCCTGGTTCGCCGCACTAACACCTCCTTCACGGACTAGTACATTGGGTCAAGTGTGTTTAAGTGTTATCCCGAACACCCCCGTACTACCTACGTGGGGGCTGAAGCCGACGACTGGCCAACTCTCAGATATCATAAACAGCCGCATAGGAGGAGATATTTTAAAGTAAAATAAGCAATATATCATACATAAGCCTTGTCTTGTAATAGAGGACTAGACAACATAAATACATTCATTCAAAAATGATGTCCTTCGAACATTGGCCCTCTACAATGCGGGATCCTTTCAGGACATCATCAAAGTACTGCTCTGGCGTGCTCTGCTCTTTTCCAGCGGGCGGTCCCTTGGCTGCAAGCTTGATGGTGGCCATCTTTGCCCATTTCACCTTGACGCAGGCGAAGGCCATCCGCGCACCTTCAATACAGGCCGACCGCTTCACGACATCAAGCGGAGGGCAGGCGCTGACCAGCCGCTTGATGAGACCAAAGTAGCTACTGGGCATGGGTTTGGCCGGCCAAAGAGGGATTATCAAATCCCTCATACCCAGTTTAGCCACCCTGTGTAGTTCGGTCCATTGCTTCAGCTGATCGCTGAGGGGCACAGGATGCTCGGGCGCAAGGTACTGCGACGAGAACAGCTTCTCCGTTGAGCTCCCCTCTTTGGCCCGGAAGAACTCCGCGGCATCAGCAAAACTTCAGGGTAGGTCCACAAACACTCCTGGAGAACACCAAATGCGGGTTAGAAAGATATACCATTTCTTCACAAATTTGCTCTGCATGTTAAAGGCCTTACCCTCCGCAAGTTGCTTTACCTCTTGGATCTCCTGGACAGCACTTTCGGCTTCGGCCCGGGCTTCCTTCACACTTTGGAGTGCCTAGCAAGTTCGGAGTTCTGCTCCGAACTCTTGCGCTCTAAGGATTCACATTTGCCTATGGCATCCTTGAGCTCCTGCTGGACTTCCTCCACTCGCGATTCATGTTTAAGGCGGGAGGCTCGCTCCTCCTCCGCCTCCTTCCTGGCCTTGACCAGCGCACTTTTGAGGGCTTCGACCTCAGATGTGTCAGCTGCAAACATAATTATGAAACTCACTGAGATACTACATCATAGCTGGCATCATTTCAAGGCGTGCTTCGGTATTATATACCTTGCTTTTCTTCTAGCTTCCGCCTTAGATCGGATGCTTCGGCGGCATGGGCAGCTGACACCTGATTCGCAGCCTGCTTGTTCAAACAGATATGTGCGTTAGTCTCCTGCCTGAGTTATTAGATCCTCTGTTCGGTTTTCTTTCCTAACACCAAACAGTGTCTCAGGGGCTACTATCTGTACATAGGCATTCTTTTAAAAGATATTGTAAAACACATACCTCAAAGCCTTTTAAAAGGCTGGTGTAGGCTTCGCACATTCCGCTTTTCATGGACTGAACCTTTTCAATCACCATACCCATAAGGGTTCGATGTTCTTCCACAATGGTGGCGCTTTGAAGCACTCTCACCAGAACAGGAGGATTGCTAGGGAAGGACCTTAACCATACTGCAGCATACAATTTAAATGCATTACAACTATAAGCCAGAAAAGCCGGGTATATATACCTTTGAGTACTTACGATTCAGCCAGGGGCTTCGGCCTGGGGCGTGATGTCTACTACACAACCTTCTTCTTGTAGACGTTGTTGGGCCTCCAAGTGCAGAGGTTTGTAGGAAAGTAGAAATTTTCCCTCAAGTGGATGACTTAAGGTTTATCAGTCCGTTGGAGGCGTAGGATGAAGATGGTCTCTCTCAAACAACCCTGCAACCAAATAACAAAGAGTCTCTTGTGTCCCCAACACACTCAATATGATGGTAATTGTATAGGTGCACTAGTTCGGCGAAGAGATGGTGATACAAGTTCAATATGGATGGTAGATATAGGTTTTTGTAATCTGAAAATATAAAAACAGCAAGATAACTAATGATAAAAGTGAGCACAAACGGTATTGCAATGCTAGGAAACAAGGCCTAGGGTTCATACTTTCACTAGTGCAAGTTCTCTCAACAATAATAACATAACTGGATCATATAACTATCCCTCAACATGCAACAAAGAGTCACTCCAAAGTCACTAATAGCGGAGAACAAATGAAGGGATTATGGTAGGGTACGAAACCACCTCAAAGTTATCCTTTCTGATCGGTCTATTCAAGAGTCCGTAGTAAAATAACACGAAGCTATTCTTTCCGTTCGATCTATCATAGAGTTCGTACTAGAATTACACCTTAAGACACAAATCAACCAAAACCCTAATGTCACCTAGATACTCCAATGTCACCTCAAGTATCCGTGGGTATGATTATACGATATGCATCACACAATCTCAGATTCATCTATTCAACCAACACAAAGAACTTCAAACGGTGCCCCAAAGTTTCTACCGGAGAGTCAAGACGAAAACATGTGCCAACCCCTATGCATAGGATCATGGGCGGAACCCGCAAGTTGATCACCAAAACATACATCAAGTGGATCAATAGAATACCCCATTGTCACCACGGGTAATCCACGCAAGACATACATCAAGTGTTCTCAAATCCTTAAAGACTCAATCCGATAAGATAACTTCAAAGGGAAAACTCAATCCATTACAAGAGAGTAGAGGGGGAGAAACATCATAAGATCCAACTATAATAGCAAAGCTCGCGATACATCAAGATCGTACCACCTCAAGAACACGAGAGAGAGAGAGAGAGAGAGAGATCAAACACATAGCTACTGGTACATACCCCCAGCCCTGAGGGAGAACTACTCCCTCCTTGTCACGGAGAGCGCCGAGATGATAAAGATGGACACCGGAGAGGGATTCCCCCTCCGACAGGGTGCCGGAACGGGTCTAGATTGGTTTTCAGTGGCTACGGAGGCTTCTGGCGACGGAACTCCCGATCTATTCTGCTCTCTGAAGTTTTTAGGGTATATGGATATATATAGGAGGAAGAAGTACGTCGTTTGATCTCCGGGCTGTCCACGAGGTAGGGGGGCGCGCCTAGGGGGGTGGGCGCGCCCCCACCCTCATGGCAGCCCGGGACTCTCCTAGTCCATCTCCGATACTCCATGGGCTTCTTCTGGTCCAAAAGTAAGTTCCGTGAAGTTTCAGGTCAATTGGACTCCGTTTGATTTTCTTTTTCTGCGATACTCTAGAACAAGGAAAAAACAAAAAGAGAAACTGTCACTGGGCTTTGGGTTAATAGGTTAGTCCCAAAAGTAATATAAAAGTGTATAATAAAGCCCATGAACATCCAAAACAGATTATATAATAGCATGGACCAATCAAAAATTATAGATACGTTGTAGACGTATCATCATCCCCAAGCTTAATTCCTGCTCGTCCTCGAGTAGGTAAATGATAAAAACAGAAGTTTTGATGTGGAATGCTACCTAACATATTTATCCATGTAATTCTATTTATTGTGGCAAGAATATTCAGATCCAAAAGATTCAAGACAAAAGTTTAATATTGAAATAAAAATAATAATACTTCAAGCATACTAACAAAGTAATCATGTCTTCTCAAAATTACATGGCCAAAGAAAGCTATCCCTACAAAATCATATAGTCTGGCTATGCTCCATCTTCACCACACAACGTATTTAAATCATGCACAACCCCGATGACAAGCCAAGCAATTGTTTCATACTTTTGATGTTCTAAAAAATTTCAATCTTCACGCAAGCCATGGACATAGCACTATAGGTGGAATAGAATGGTGGTTGTGGAGAAGACAAAAAGGAGAAGATAGTCTCACATCAACTAGGCGTATCAACAGGCTATGGAGATGCCCCTCGATAGATATCAATGTGAGTGAGTAGGGATTGCCATGCAACAGATGCACTAGAGCTATAAGTATATGAAAGATCAACAAAAGGAACTAAGGGGGTGTGCATCCAACTCGCTTGCTCACGAAGACCTAGGGAATTTTGAGGAGGCCCATCATTGGAATATACAAGCCAAGTTCTATAATGAAAAATTCCCACTAGTATATGAAAGTGATATCATAGGAGACTCTTTATCATGAAGATCATGGTGCTACTTTGAAGCACAAGTGTGGTAAAAGGATAGTAGTATTGTCCCTTTTATTTTTTTATTTGTCCTTTCCCTTTTTTTATTTGGCCTTTCTCTCTCTTTTTGGCCTTTTTTTGGGACAATACTCTATGAATGATGATCATCACACTTCTATTTATTTACAACTCAATGATTACAACTCGATACTAGAACAAAGTATGACTCTATATGAATGCCTCCGGCGGTGTACCGGGATGTGCAATGACTCATAAGTGACATGTATGAAAGAATTATGAATGGTGGCTTTGCCACAAATACAATGTCAACTACATGATCATGCATAGCAATATGACAATGATGAAGCGTGTCATAATAACGGAACGGTGGAAAGTTGTATGGCAATATATCTCGGAATGGCTATGGAAATGCCATGATAGGTAGGTATGGTGGCTGTTTTGAGGAAGGTAAATGGTGGGTTTATGGTACCGGCGAAAGTTGCACGGTACTAGAGAGGCTAGCAATGGTGGAAGGGTGAGAGTGTGTATAATCCATGGACTCAACATTAGTCATAAAGAACTCACATACTTATTGCAAAAATCTATTAGTTATCGAAACAAAGTACTATGCGCATGCTCCTAGGGGGATAGATTGGTAGGAAAAGACCATCGTTCGCTCCCGACCGCCACTCATAAGGAAGACAATAAATAAATAAATCATGCTCTGACTTCATCACATAACGGTTCACCATACATGCATGCTACGGGAATCACAAACTTTAACACAAGTATTTCTCAAATTCACAACTACTCACTAGCATGACTTCTCATAATATTACCATCCTCATATCTCAAAACAATCATCAAGTATCAAACTTCTCATAGTATTCAATGCACTTTTTTATGAAAGTATTTATTATACCCCACTTGGATGCCCATCATATTAGGACTAGTTTCGTAACCAAAGAAAACTACCATGCTTTTCTAAAGACTCTTAAAATAATATAAGTGACGCATGAGAGTTCATCTATTTCTATAAAATAAAACCACCGCCGTGCTCTAAAAAGATATAAGTGAAGCACTAGAGCAAATGACAAATTACTACAAAAGATATAAGTGAAGATCAATGAGTAGTCGAATAATTATGCAACTATGTGAAGACTCTATAACATTTAATAATTTCAGATCTTGGTATTTTATTCAAACAGCAAGCAAAACAAAAGAAAATAAAATGACGCTCCAAGCAAAACACATATCATGTGGCAAATAAAAATATAGCTCCAAGTAAAGTTACCGATGAATGAAGACGAAAGAGGGGATGCCTTTTGGGGCATCCCCAAGCTTAGGCTTTTGGTTGTCTTGAATATTACCTTGGGGTGCCTTGGGCATCCCCAAGCTTAGGCTCTTGCCACTCCTTATTCCATAGTCCATCGAATCTTTACCCAAAACTTAACAGAAAACTTGTAAGCTCCGTTAGTATAAGAAAATAAATCACCACTTAGGTACTGTTGTGAACTCATTCTAAATTCATATTGGTGTAATAAATACTGTATTCCAACTTCTCTATGGTTCATACCCTCTGATACTACTCATAGATTCATCAAAAATAAGCAAACAACACATAGAAAACAGAATCTATCAAAAACAGAACAGTCTGTAGTAATCTGTAGGATTCCAATACTTCTGTAACTCCAAAAATCCTGAGAAATTAGGAAGTCCCAGGCAATTTGTTTATTAATCTACTGCAAGTGAATTGGTATTTTATTGCTCTCTGGTAAGAAATGAAAATTATTCTCGTGAGCCCATACTTTTTGTTTTTTACAGCAAGATTAAATAACAATCACCCAAGAAGATCCTAAAGGCTTTATTTGGCACAAACACTAATTAAAACATAAAAACACAATCATAACCGAGGATATATGATTAATTTATTTCTAAATAGGAGCAAAAAGCAATGAAGAAAAATAAACTTGGGTTACCTCCGAACAAGCGCTATCATTTAACGCCCCTAGCTAGGCATGATGATTTCAATGATGCTCACATAAAAGATATGAATCGAAACAGAAAGAGAGCATCATGAAGAATATGACTAGCACATTTAAGTCTAACCCACCAATAATCAACTAACATAGGAGGGCAAAACAAGCATAACTTCAAAACTTTAAGCACATAGAGAGGAAACTTGATATTATTGCAATTCCTACATGCATAAGTTCCTCCCTCATAATAATTTTTAGTAGCATCATGAATGAATTCAACAATATAACCAGCACCTAAAGCATTATTTTCATGATCTACAAGCATAGAAAATTTACTACTCTCCACATAAGCAAGATTCTTCTCATTCGGAATAGTGGGAATATCATAAGAAACTTGAATACTATAAAAATTTTCCATATTAAAAGGGTAATGTTCAGAAAAAGGGTAATCATAATCATGACAAGTTTTATAAATATAATCATCACTACTGTTTATAGCGTATGTATCATCAAAATAATTATCATAAGTAGCAACTTTGTTCTCATCATAATCGATTGAAACCTCTTCCAAGATAGTGGAATCATCACTAAATAAAGTCATGACCTGTAACGCCCTCGATGCGGCTATAGCTCCTACGTGTCGAGGCACGACTTAGAGGGATAACCGCATTGAAAGCAATGTTGCAAGTTAGGCAATCTTCACAACATCCCATGTAATATAGATAATAAAATGGGAGATACATAGTTGGCTTACACTCGCCACGTCAAACAAAGTACATAAATAGCACTACATCATTCGAACACTCATGGCCCGACTACGGCGCCAAAATAAAAGATCAACCCAACATGCGACACGGTCCCGATCGTCCGAACTGGGCACCACTACTGATCATCAGGGAAAGACACATAGTAACGGCGTGAGTCCTCGTCGAACTCCCACTTGAGCTCAAGCGCGTCATCTGGAACGGAGTCATCAGGACCTGCATTTGGTTTGGAAGTAGTCTGTGAGCCACAAGGACTCAGCAATCTCGCACCCTTGTGATCAAGACTATTTAAGCTCATAGGTAAGGCAAGGTAAATATGTGGAGCTGCAGCAAGCGACTAGCATATATGGTGGCTAACCTGTTTGCAAAAGAGAGCGAGAAGAGAAAGGCAAAGCGCGAACGAGTAACTAGAGAGCAACCTGCGGCAAGCATTACTCCAACTCCGTGTTCACTTCCCGGACTCCGCCGAGAAGAGACCATCACGATAACTCACACAGTTGATTCATTTTAATTAAGTTAAGGTTCAAGTTATCTACAACCAGACATTAACAAATTCCCATCTGCCCATAACCGCGGGCACGGCTTTCAAAAGTTCAAATCCCTGCAGGGGAGTCCCAACTTAGCCCATGACAAGCTCTCACGGTCAACGAAGGAATAGACCTTCTCCCGAGACATTCCGATCAGGCTCGGTATCCCGGTTCTACAAGACACTTCGACAAGTTAAAACCAATCCAGCAACACCGCCCGAATGTGCTGACAGATCCCGATAGGAGCTGCACATATCTCGTTCTCAGGGCACACTCAGATTGTCAAAACTTCCGGTAGGCCAACCCAGAGTTGCCCCTGGTGGCCACCGGCGGATGACGAGGTGGACCAACACTCAGAGGAGCACTGGCCCGGGGGGGTTTAAAATAAGATGACCCTCGGGCTCCGGAAACCCAAGGGAAAAAGAGGCTAGGTGGAAAATGTTAAAACCAAGGTTGGGCATTGCTAGAAAAGCTTTAATCAAGGCGAACTATCAAGGGGTTCCCATTATAAACCAACCGCGTAAGGAACGCAAAATCCGGGAACATAACACCGATATGACGGAAACTAGGGCGGCAACAGTGGAACAAAACACTAGGCGAGAGGCCGAGCCTTCCACCCTTTACCAAGTATATAGATGCATTAAGATAACAAGGCAATATAATGATATCCCAACAAGTAAATAATGTTCCAACAAGGAACGGTCTCCGATCTTCACCTGCAACTAGCAACGCTATAAGAGGGGCTGAGCAAAGCGGTAACATAGCCAAACAACGGTTTGCTAGGACATGGTGGGTTAGAGGTTTGACATGGCAATTTAGGAGGCATGAAAAGCAAGTGGTAGGCATCGTAGCATAGGCATAGCAAAATAGCAAGCATCTAGCAAAGCAAAGATAGTAGTGATTTCGAGGGTATGATCATCTTGCCTGCAAAGTTGTCAGAGTTGAATGGATCCTAGAAAGCAAACTCAGCGGGCTCCTTGTTAGCGAACTCGTCTCCCGGCTCTACCCAAACAAGACAAACAAGCAACAAGGACACAATCAACCACGTGCAAAGCTCAAACAATATGATGCAAACATGGTATGCTATGCGGGATGCGATATGCGATGTATATGCAAGATTTGACAAGGAATGAATGAACCTGGCCTCAACTTGGAAATCCAAGTGTACCACTGGAAAGGTGAGATGAAATCTCTTGAAAACGATATAAAGATCACTGGAATCAGAGTCACGGTTTGGAAATGGCAAGCAATTCAAATATGACACCGGTCTGCGATATACAGCAAGTAGCCATCTAAATGCAACAAGATGAACATGCTACAGCACTCAAACATGACAAAAAAATACATGGAAGGGATCCATTCATGATGCTTAACAAAAGATGAACACTGAGCTACGGCCAATTCATCCATTAATAGGTTCAAACAAGCATGGCAAAAATGCATTTGGTAAACAGATTTCAGACTTAGTGAAATTAACACTTGTCTGGAATTTCAGATCAGGTAGCACACTTTGGAGCATAATAACTATATTCTACAGGTACTGAACATGACAAGGTAAAGCATGGCATGGAGCTACTCAAAGATCTTAACAAAAGTCCCTTAGTAACCTTGAGCCAAAAGGGATCAGAAAATACATTTGCAAGCATGTGAACATGGCAAAAATATAATCAGATCACAGACTTTGTGAAAAACTGGAGCATGCAAATCAGATATCAAGTAGGCATGTTTACGAGCTCGATGCACTCACTACAGAGCAAGACATGACAATCTAAGCATACACCCATGAAGAATACACATTATACAAGCCAGGCATGGCAAGAACAATAACATAGCATGCACGGATCAACTACAACATCCTCGGCAAAATCGCTAACAAGTAGACAATCTGCCCAGATTCACGAAATAGCAAAAGTAGAGCTCGATTGACTCAAGCTAGGGTGCTCGATAATTGCAAACAAATGCATGGATGGATAGATCACTACAAGATTAACAAAACATCCTTACTAATCATCCTCAAAAGAGGCACGGATCACTAGGAAACAACATGAACATATGGCATATAGAGATAAACAGATCAAGGACTCAGTGGAATTGCTAAGTCCCTGAAATCAGCATTAACGAATGCACCACTTTGCAAGCTTGTGGTAGTCACCACACACATCACAAAAATACATGGGTTGCACCTCTGGAAAGATGGCAAAGCATATAACAAAACACATGTAGAGCTCAGGGACATATCATGCACACAATAATCATGGCAAAAATGACAAATATCTAATTGGAGGAGCAGATCTGACAATTATCTCAAATAGCACTCTTCCAACAACATTTCGGGCATCAAGATGAACTCAAATGAAAATGACGCAAAGAGATGAAATGATGTGCTCTCTGAGACGAACATTTTGATGTGCTATATGCCCAAAACAGAGATACGGATGCACAGTTACGGCACGACGAACATAGAAAAATAATTAGGGTTTCAGGGCAAAAGTCAACCGAGAGGTTTTGGATCTGAGATCTGCACGCTTCCCGAGGTTCATCGTCAGACTTGCCGGACTTGGGGGCACGGCGGCCGGAGTTCGTCGGAGGAGCTCGTGGGACCGGGGGCCGGCCGGATCCGGTGGAGACGGGCGCGGGCGCGGGCACCGGAGTGGCGGCGAGGGGCGGCGCGGCCGGCAGGCGGGGCGGCGGTCGGCGGCGGCTTGCGGCGCGCCGGCCGGCGAGGTGGCGCGGCGGCCGGAGTTGCCGGACGCGGGGAAGAAGGGGCGGCGCCGGCTAGAGCGGCTCGGCCCAGTCGGGCGGCTGGAGGGCCGGCCACGGGCCTGCGGGCCCGCGTCGGTGGCGGCGGTGATGCGGTCCCCCGGGGACACGTGGCGCTCGGTGAGTGGCTGGGCACGGTGGCGGATGTGTCCGGCCAGACCGGACGTGTCCGGCGCGGCGCGAGGTGGCGGATCTAGGGTTTGGAAGGGGGGGATCCGGAATTTCGAGAGGGTGGTCTTTAAATAGGCATAGAGGGAGCTAGGAGAGTCCAAATGAGGTGCGGTTTTCGGTCACGCGATCGTGATCGAACGCTCTAGATGATGGAGAGGGTTTTGGTGGGTTTTGGGCCAAATTGGAGGGGTGTTGGGATTTAACACACACGAGGCCTTCTTGGTCCCTCGGTTAACCGTTGGAGCGTCAAACGAAGTCCAAATGGTATGAAACTTGACAGGCGGTCTATCAGTAGTAAACCAAGGCTGCTTGGCAAGTCTCGGTCCAATCCGGAAATGTTTAACCCCCACACACGAAAGAAAGGTAGAAATGACCACCGGAGGAGAACGGTGCGCCGGAGTGCAAAACGGACAACGGGGAAAATGCTCGGATGCATGAGACGAACACGTATGCAAATACAATGCACATGATGACATGATATGAGATGCATGTCAACGATAACAACACACGGAGACAAAAACCCGAACCCGAGGAAATAAAATAACTTAACGCCGGAAACGGCAAGAGTTGGATTACATATTGGGTAAATCATATCCGTGGTGTTACATGACCTCTCCAAATCCACTTTCGTAATTATCATAATAAGATTCAACATCCTCCAAAATAGTGGGATCATTACTTCCTGAAGTTGACACTCTTCCAAACCCACTTTCATCAATATAATCATCATAAGTAGGAGGCATGCTATCATCATTATAAATTTGCATATAAAAACTTGGGATACTAAAAATATCATCTTCATTAAACGTAGCATCCCCAAGCTTGGGACAAACATTAATTGCAGCAAATATATTCTCAAAAACATTATCTTCATCAAACATAGCATCCCCAAGCTTGGGCCTTTTCATATCATAAGCATAATCACCCTCATCATTAATAGTATGGATAGCACCAATAGTATAGCAATTATCATATTCTTCCAAGCAAGTGCCAAAAAGATTTTCAAGATCATAAGAAGTATCATTATCTTCCCAATCATAATCATCACAACAAGCAATAGGCATAACGAGATCATCATCAAGTGCATCATCTTCCACAATTATATTTTAATGAGGCACAACAGTAATAGGAGCAACATTATTTGGGAGAGATATCATTTTACCTCTCTTCCTTTTTCTTTTCTTCTTCTTCACCACATCATGTGTGGGTTCACTCCTCTTTTTGGAGCTCCTTATTAATGAGATTGGTTGAATAGAAGGCTCCTCCTTGTTACTTGATTCATCATAAGAAATAATAGGAGGATATTGGGAAGTCTCTTCCCTTTCATTAGTATTCTCTTCATCTTCTATTTCTTTTCTTTTCTTTATATAATTGGCAATATAACGATTTTCAATGCAATTCACCGCACAATACATATAAATTTCTTCTAGATCAATATCGAGGAATTCCTCGAGGTTATATTCTGGAATAATCTTAGTTTGACTTTTCATTTCTTCATAACCCAAAAGCAAACTAAGTTCATTATAATGTGCAAGGGAAATCAAGTCATCACGATTTTTGGACACGATTCGATCATGAAACAATTTTCATTTGATATTTAAATGACCATGTACATTGCAAAGTTCACAAGTATGGCTAAGAAATTTTAAATTTTCAGCACTAACATTTAGCCTTTCTTGCAACCATTTAGTTTCTAAATGCTTATGCCTCTTGCAATATCTATCTTCCCTATTTGGTGTGTACTTGCAAACCCAATGCACTCCGCAAAAATTGACATGTTTATAGGAGACATTTTCATCATAACTAGTGCAATCGTCATTAGTACTATGGATATTCAAGGAGTTCATACTAACAACATTGCAATCATGCTCATCATCCAAAAATTTAGTGCCAAACATTTTAATGCATTCTTCTTCTAACACTTTGGCACAATTTTCCTTTCCATCATTCTCATGAAAGATAATAAAAAGATGAAGCGTACGAGGCAAACTCAATTCCATTTTTTTGTAGTTTTCTTTTATAACTAAACTAGTGCTAAAACAAGAAACAAAAAGATTCGATTACAAGATCTAAAGATATACCTTCAAGCGCTAACCTCCCCGGCAACGGAGCCAGAAAAGAGCTTGATGTCTACTACACAACCTTCTTCTTGTAGACGTTGTTGGGCCTCCAAGTGCAGAGGCTTGTAGGACAGTAGCAAATTTCCCTCAAGTGGATGACCTAAGGTTTATCAATCCGTGGGAGGCGTAG
The DNA here is from genome assembly GCF_018294505.1 of Triticum aestivum. Classification (NCBI taxonomy): domain Eukaryota; kingdom Viridiplantae; phylum Streptophyta; class Magnoliopsida; order Poales; family Poaceae; genus Triticum; species Triticum aestivum. Next base: position 144,017,399 of record NC_057794.1, on the reverse strand, counting down.
GATGAAGATGGTCTCTCTCAAACAACCTGCAACCAAATAACAAAGAGTCTCTTGTGTCCCCAACACACCCAATACAATGGTAAATTGTATAGGTGAACTAGTTCGGCGAAGAGATGGTGATACAAGTGCAATATGGATGGTAGATATAGGTTTTTGTAATCTGAAAATATAAAAACAGCAAGGTAACTAATGATAAAAGTGAGCATAAACGGTATTGCAATGCGTTGAAACAAGGCATAGGGTTCATACTTTCACTAGTGCAAGTTCTCTCAACAATAATAACATAATTGGATCATATAACTATCCCTCAACATGCAACAAAGAGTCACTCCAAAGTCACTAATAGCGGAGAACAGATGAAGGGATTATGGTAGGGTACGAAACCACCTCAAAGTTATCCTTTCTGATCGATCTATTCAAGACTCCGTAGTAAATTACCTGAAGCTATTCTTTCCGTACAATCTATCATAGAGTTCGTACTGGAATAACACCTTAAGAAACAAATCAACCAAAACCCTAATGTCACCTAGATACTCCAATGTCACCTCAAGTATCCGTGGGTATGATTATACGATATGCATCACACAATCTCAGATTCATCTATTCAACAGACACAAAGAACTTCTAAGAGTGCCCCAAAGTTTCTACACTAGAGTCAAGACGAAAACGTGTGCCAACCCCTATGCATAGGTTCATGGGAGGAAACCGCAAGTTGATCACCAAAACAAACATCAAGTGAATCAATAGAATACCCCATTGTTACCACGGGTATCCTGTGCAAGACATACATCAAGTGTTCTCAAATACTTAAAGACTCAATCCGATAAGATAACTTCAAAGGGAAAACTCAATCCATTACAAGAGAGTAGAGGGGGAGAAACATCATAAGATCCAACTATAATAGCACAGCACGTGATACATCAAGATCGTACCACCTCAAGAACACGAGAGAGAGAGATCAAACACATAGCTACTGGTACATACCCTCAGCCCCGAGGGAGAACTACTCCCTCCTCGTCATGGAGAGCGCCGAGATGATGAAGATCGCTACCGGAGAGGGATTCCCCCTCCGGCAGGGTGCCGGAATGGGTCTAGATTGGTTTTCGGTGGCTACGGAGGCTTCTGGCAGCGGAACTCCCGATCTATTCTGCTCTCTGAAGTTTTTAGGGTATATGGATATATATACGAGGAAGAAGTACGTCGGTGGATCTCCGAGCTGTCCATGAGGCAGGGGGCGCGCCCCCACCCTCATGGGCAGCCCGGGACTCTCTTGGTCCATCTCCGATACTCCGTGGGCTTCTTCTGGTCCAAAAATAAGTTCCGTGAAGTTTCAGGTCAATTGGACTCCGTTTGATTTTCGTTTTCTGTGATACTATAAAACAAGGAAAAAACAGAAACTGGCACTGGGCTTTGGGTTAATAAGTTAGTCCTAAAAATAATATAAAAGTGTATAATAAAGCCCATGAACATCCAAAACAGATAATATAATAGCATGGAACAATCAAAAATTATAGATACATTGGAGACATATCAGGGCGCCACTCATCAGCGTGCGACTCAAAGTCATCCCTAAGGGAGGTCCTCCCTTTCTTGGAAACTTCCGCCTCTAGATCGGCAGAAGCTGCCCTCTTCTTCTTCTCCCCCTGGGGTGGGGGATCGCTCTCTTCCTCCTCCTCTTCCTCTTTGTTAGGGGAGGAGAGAGTTTCCGTGTCTTCGGGCACTACATTCAAGGCACCTTTACGGCGGAGGCCACTCTTGGCCTCCTTGCCCTTCTCCTTGGCCTTCCTCTCCGACGCCTGGTACGGCGTCGGGACTAGCATCCTCGTCAACAGAGGAATAGCTTCATCCTCGGGTAGCGGAGCCGGACAGTGAATCCGTTCCGCTTTCTTTGTCCAGGCCTGCAAAATAAAATGGAGAATTTAGTGTGCTCCTTGGGCTCGCAAAGTAATGTTATCAAAGAACTTACGGGGGTCGCAGCGTGGGTGCTGTCGTAGCCAAGGTCTTCGGTTGTCTCCGGCCATGACTTCTGGTTTTTCAAGAGCAGCTTCCACATGTCTTCGTGCTTCGTGCCGAAGAACCACTGCAGGGTCCGGGGACTGGCCGGGTCAAACTTCCACATGGGCTCTTGGCGCGCCTGACAGGGTAGTATCCGGCGGAAGAGCATCACTTGAATCACGCTGGCGAGGTTGGTATTTTAATCCACCATGCTCTTGATGCGCTTCTCCAGCATCGTTACCTCGTCAGATGACACCCAGTCCAGGCCCTTGTTGATTTAGGATGTCAACCGCATTGGGGGCCTGGACTTGATTTAGGATGTCACAGGGCTCTGTGACATAGAACCACCCCCTGCTGCCATCCCTTCACGATCACCATGAAGGTGCCCTTGGGCCAAGTGACATTGGGCAGTTTGCTCACCATAGCGCCACCACAATCCGCGTGCTAGCCGTCTACCACCTCCAGCTTCACGTTGAAGACCTTGAGCCATACGCCGAAGTGGGGGGAAATGCGGAGGAATGCCTCACATACGACGATAAACACCGAAATGTTGTGGAAAGAATTTGGGGCTAGATCATGGAAATCTAGCCCATAGTAAAACATGAGGCCGCAGACGAAAGGATGAAGGGGAAACCCCAGTCCGAGAAGAAAATGAGGGATATATACTACCCTCTCGCCAGGCTTTGGAGTGGGGATGACCTATTTTTTTGGCCAGGAGTCGGTGGGCGATCTCTTTGGCCAGACACCCTGCTTCCCGGAGCTCCTTGATGTTTTTCTCCTTGACGGAGGAGGCCATCCACTTGCCCTGTGCTCCGGATCCGGACATGGCTGGAGTACTTTATGGGAATGGAGTGGATTGAAGCTTGAGTGCTGGAGCTTGAGGGCGGATGGAGTGAGGAAGGGGAAGGCGTGGGGTAAAAGGGGATGAATCTTATCTCCTTATAGAGGCAGTGAATACCGTGCGTCCCCCACGAGCCTTAAAGCTCGCCTATTTCCAAGGGGTCGTGCGAAACGACATGGTTGGGTTTCCCATACCCGTATTGATGAGAATCCCGTAATAAGGGGGCACGATCTCTGCTTTCACAAGACGTGTCGTCGGTGGTTGCGTCCCGAAACGCGAAACGGGAGGCCAAAAATGGTTTGAAATAATAGAATGGCCGGACGTGATGTCTCACCAGTGAAATCTTCGGAGGATAGAACTTAACTGTATTCTAATTCAGAGGTATGACTATTGTACAGAGCCGGATATAGTACTGACGATGAACTGCTTTGAAGAATTCAGAGGAGGAACCCGCCTTGCAATGTCGAAGACAATCTGCGCACCAAACACATCGTCATTGAAGACTGGTTCAGGGGCTACTGAGGGAGTCCTGGATTACGGGGTCCTCGTGTGTCCGGGCAACGTGATGTGGGCCGGACAGATGGGCCATGAAGATACAAGATAGAAGGCCTTCCCTCGTGTCCGGACGGGACTCTCCTTGGCATGGAAGGCAAGCTTAGCATGCGGATATGAATATTCCTTTCTCTATAAACCGACTCTGTAAACCCTAGCCTCCTCCAGTGTCTATATAAACCAGAGGGTTTAGTCCATAGAGGCATAGTCATGATCATACATGCTAGACAATTAGGCTTTAGCCATTATGATCTCGTGGTAGATCAACTCTTGTAACCCCTATATTCATCAAAGTCAATCAAGCATGATGTAGGGTAATACCTCCATCAAGAGGGCCCGAACCTGGGTAAAATATTGTGTCCCTGTCTCCTATTACCATCGATCCTTAGACGCACAGTTCGGGACCCCCTACCCAAGATCTGCCTGTTTTGACACCGACACAATTTCCTCAAGCCACTGCTCCCAGGGTGATGACTGATTGTGAGCTTCTCCTCAGTCTTCATCAGAAGGTGATCGCAACCATAAGTGGGTCAAGCGTCAGTTTGGTGCTATTCTTCAGAACATGAAAGTCACTCAAAATACTGTGAAGAAGAATCGCTATTATCTGCATGAATTCTTTGACCGCACCTGGGCCATTCTGTCTAACCTATACAGTGCTGAAGATCTCAATAAGATGGAATTTCAACAGGACTTTGAATGGGCACAACCACCTTCGAAGAAATTCAAGAAGGTCAAAGTTCCTCATCTTGTGGACAGCTCCTATTCTTCATCGCGCGAGGCTGATGAGCATGAAGATTTAAACGATACTGCAGCATGCCCTACTCCAACGGATGACCCCAACAATGTTGGCGCTCCTCCATCAACTTTGTCATATTCTTCAGGGGCTTTAGTCCTCATTTGTTGTCCCTTTTGGTCATTCAATGACAAAGTAGGAGAAATTTGAGTTAGTCTTCAAGCGGGTCTATCTATATGGGTGTTTTTTTGCTAAGTTACAACTCTCGTTCTTCTGAAGTCTTTGTTGGACCGAGTTGTAAACTTAAGTCCGATGGTGGTCTGATACTTTTGCTATGTGTTCTACATGCTATTTACTCATATATGTTAATGCACGCATGCTGAATTACTTCAGTCACCATATTTCATCATGCATTTCAAATTCTTCATATCATATGTTAAATGCGTGTATGAATTACAAGATATAGGGGGAGATCTCCATGATTCTATTCTACAATGTGCATTTGCCCCTCAAGGCAAATTCCTCACATATGCACATATTCAGGGGGAGTTCTTCTATATCTTGCAATCAAATTCCTCAATATCATAATTTACAGTTCATATGTTTATCCCTGTTGAAAACTTAACCTATATTGTCATCAATCACCAAGAAGGGGGAGATTGTAAGTGCATCTAGTGCCCCTTAGTGATTTTGGTGTATTGAAAACTTATAGGTGAAGGTACTAATGCGTTTGTGAGTGTACATAGGTCTATATATCTATGAGGAGTATAATATTTATAGAGAAAGTCGACCCCTAAAAATGGATGTCTTCAACTGAAGACTTTGACTTTCTGAAGACTTTGAAAGTGAATAAATTGGTGCGATCCTGAAGACTTGATATTCATGCAAGGAATATGAAGCCTGAATACTTTGTTTTCATAGTTTCATTTTTCTATTTCTTGAGTCATAGGAAACACCGTACTGTTAAAGGGGGGTCGAGGTAAAACTAAGGAAAAGTTTCCAAGTGATGTCCATCTCAAAATCCTACACCTACCAATCCTTTCGAGTGAAGCCATTGGAAATCTCATACAGTTCAGTCAATTTCTTTAGTGACAGAGACAAAGATCTTCTAGTCTCTGAGGAATTTGTTCTGATTGAGGAGTTAGGAATTCGCCAGTGCGGATTGCCTACAAGTGAGGAACATGATAGCCCTGAGGAATTTGATAGTCAAATTTCCGACCGTTGTTGTGCTATGCGCCAGCTGTCCCAAAATATCTACCCACCTAATGGTCATATCATTGAAGGGCATTTATGTCTTCTCATGTCGGGCTGCTCCCTAGGCTATAAATAGCCCCCCTACAACCACTAGCTAGTTGGCTGCTCTGTGAGAAACTGACACTTGTCATTGAGAGCATCCCATCCTACGAGGACTTTGAGCGAAAATCATCAAGTGAGGAAAGACCCAGAAAACCCAAACCCAGACACCTACAAACCAAAAGTGATTGAGCATCACTGAAGAGGTTGTTCCTGTGTGGAACCGACGCTTGCTACCTTTGAGGACTATGCATCCTCCAGACAGTTGGGCGCCATGGTCTAGAGCATCCAAGAGGAAATTGTGGATCGCCGAGTGACCGAGCCTGTGAAGGTTTGGAAGTCACCTGAAGACTTACCACGAGTGATTGGGCGAGGTCTCTGTGACCTTAGCTCAAGGATAATACAGTGTGGACTGTGTGTCTGGGACTATGTGTCCTCAGGTTTAAATACCTAGCTGCTCCAACCAGATGTACGATTGTCACAACAGTTGGAATTGGTCTACCAAATCATTGTCTTCACCGATCTACTAGTTCTATTTCCTCAACTCTTCCATTTCCTCATTCAGATACTATTGTACTTGATCGTTACTATTTGAAGACTTTGACTAAAGAGTTTCTCAATTTCCTCAGTTCAATTTCTTCAGTCAGTTTGCCTTCAGCCTACTTACTCTGAGTTTATGCTACTTGTACTCAGTGCTTGTTTTCATATTATCATGATGATTGTGCTACTACTCTATTATACTTGCATCTGAGTACTTATTCCGCTGCTAAGTAGTTTGTTGCTTAGGAATTTCGTCACCATGAAATTCCTCAGTGATGAATTTGTAAGAATCGCCTATTCACCCCCCTCTAGTCGATATAACGCACTTTCATCCATCATCATTACCCACCCTTCTTCATCACCAATTTCATGATGCTCACCGCCGGGAGTGAGTAATTCCTTCGTAGGCTTGCTAGACGATGATGGAGTTGGATGAGATTTGTCATGTAATCGAGTGAATTTGTTAGCACTTGATCCCTAGTATCCACTATGTTCTGAGACTATTGTTGCCATGACTTTGATATGCTTAATGCTTGTCACTAGAGCCTATGTGCCATGATTTGCGACTTGAAACCTCTATGTTTTCATGAATATATTTGAGTTCTTGATCCTATATTGCAAATTGTATGCACCTATTATGTATTATGATCTGCATACCCCAAGGTGATAATAATTTGGATTCTTTCTGTTGATTGATGTGGTATGAGGAGTTCATGTATTCACCATATGCTAATGCTTTGTTCCGGTTCTCTATTAAAAGGAGGCCTTAATATCCATTAAATTTCCTTATGGACACCTCTGCCACGGGAGGGTAGGACAAAAGATGCCATGCAAGTTGGTATTATAAGCACATATGACTATATACGCAATACATGCCTACATTACATTGATGAATTGGAGCTATTGTGTGTAGCTCTAGGTTGTGACTGTTATATGATGAATGTCATCCAACACAAATATCCATCACTGATCCAATTCCTATGCTTTTCACATATTGGTCTTTGCTAAGTTACTTTCATTGTTGTTGTTATTACAATCACTATAAAACAGCTACTGTTACTGTTACCATTACTGTTGCTACTGTTACTACTGCTATCAAAACTATCATACTACTATGCTACTAAACACTTTGCTGTAGATATTTATTTCTCCAGGTGTGGTTGAATTGACAACTCAATTTCTAATACTTGCAAATATTTTTGGCTCCCCTTGTGTCGAATCAATAAATTTGGGTGAAATATTACCCTCGAAGACTATCACGACCCCCTATACATGTGGGCTACAAAGACCTTTTTCTGGCACCATTGCTGGGGATCATAGCTCAGTTTGTTGAGTCACTTGGGAATTATATCTGTTGAACACTATGAAGAATCTGAAAGACACTAGGACTAAGATCGTACCCTCTAAGACGAGGGGAGGTAAGGAACTGCCATCTAGCTCTGTACTTGATTCACCTTCTAATTTGAGTAGGCTTGCGACACCACCACCTACTATTCAATTTGATATGTCGCAAGTTATTGATGACACTACTTCTGCTATGAATGATGCTATTGACGATGTTAGTACTGTGCTTAATAAAACTGTGCCACTAGGTGAATTTGTTGATGAACAACTTGTTAAAGCTAAAGAACTTGAAACTATTGAAACTGATGAAAATTATGATTCACCTATTAGGCCTAGCTCTCCTAGAATTGAAATGCCTAAGATACCTAAGGGTTATGTTATGGATGGGGAGATAGCTAGAGAAATTCTTGCTTGTAATGATAGAGATGATGTTAAGAAATTACTGAGTAAGCTGAAAGAACAATCTATGATAGCGAGAATGAAATATGATCCTAAGTTTGCTATTTCTCCTATCTTTGTAAGTGATAAGGATTATGAATGCTCTGTCGATCCTGCGTTAGTTACTCTGTCGATCCCGCAACTAACTCATTAGTCACATTGCTTGCAAGGCTTATAGTGATGTGCATTACGGAGAGGGCCTAGAGATACCTCTCTGATACTCAGAGTGACAAATCCTAATCTTGATCTATGCCAACCCAACAAACACCTTCAGATACACATGCAGAGCATCTTTATAATCACCCAGTTACGTTGTGATGTTTGTTAGCACACAAGGTGTTCCTCCGGCATTTGGGAGTTGCATAATCTCATAGTCATAGGAATATGTATAAGTCATGAAGAAAGCAATAGCAATAAAACTTAACGATCATTATGCTAAGCTAACGGATGGTCTTGTCCATCACATCATTCTCTAATGATGTGATCCCTTTGATCAAATGACAACACATGTCTATGGTCAGGAAACTTAACCATCTTTTATTAACGAGCTAGTCAAGTAGAGGCATACTAGGGACAGTCTGTTTGTCTATGTATTCATACATGTACTGAGTTTCTGGTTAATACAATTCTAGCATGAATAATAAACATTTATCATGATATAAGGAAATATAAATAACAACTTTATTATTGCCTCTAGGGCATATTTCCTTCAATTCTTTTTCATCGGTGACACCAAGTTGGCAGTTTCATAGATGGTGCATATCGGTCAGACCGGGTTCGTCCTTGTCGATTGTACCGATGAATAGTCTACAGTGTATTATTGCAGTTTGGTCTAGCCGATAGGCAGAAATCGGTGAGGCCAAGTTCAATACAGAGGAAAGATTTTGTCCTTTAAGCTTACTTGGCAAATAAGGTCTCACGAAGATTTGCAAGGAATTAATTGAAGGATTTGCAAAGAATTAGGTGCAGAGAAAAAGAGACAAAAAGAAATGGAATCTAGATGAAGTTTTTTTGAAAGGGGAACAAACAAGAAAGAACTTAATGCAAGAACACAAGGAAACACTAGAGAACTTCATCTAGAAAGGGTCGGTGACAGAGTCACTATGTTAGACTATATTGACTGAGGAGTCAAGTGATAACACTTGATCGTAGGTCATACTCATTGTTTAAGCTCAGAATGGGGTTACCATTTTTCGTTTAAGCATTTTGATGCATTCACATCTTGTTGAGATGCTTTGACCCATGACTTGGGGTAAAGCTTCTCTAAGATGGAATATCATAACTTGGGTGGTGGTGTTGATCTTGATCCTGTAGTTGAACTTGTGTTGGATGCTCAAGGTTGATGTAGTTCATCAAGAGTTGGGAGCACCGCTTATAGTTTGTGTTCATCTACCTACATGGGTTAGTTTTGCAAGGAAGAGCACTTGTGTATCCAAAATGACAATCATGAAGTTTGATACCAAGTGAAATTTGGTATATTGAAATTGTCAAAGGATATGTTGAAAGGATTCATGCTTACTTGTCTTCAACCACCATATTGTAGAGACTTGGTGGTGTAGAGATTGCTCAAGATGTGAGTGAGTTGCTATTGGGGAATACAATATTTCAAAAAAGAATCCTACGATCACGCAAGATCTATCTAGGGATGCATAGCAACGAGAGGGGAGAGTATGTCTATGTACCCTCATATACCAAGAGCGGAAGCGTTATGAAACGCGGTTGATGTAGCCGTACGTCGTCGCGATCCAACCGATCAAGTACCGAATGCACGGCACCTCCGCGGTCTGCACACGTTCAGCTCGGTGACATCCCTCGTACTCTTGATCCAGTTGAGGCCGAGGGAGATTTTCATCTGCACGACGGTGTGTTGACGGTGATGATGAAGTTACCGGCGCAGGGCTTCGCCTAAGCACTATGATGATATGACCGAGGTGTGTATCTGTGGAGGGGGTATCGCACATGGCTAAAAATTGTCAACTTGTGTGTCTATGGGGAGCCCCCCTCCCCCGTATATAAAGGAGGGGAGAAGGGGTCCGGCCGGCCTCATGGTGCGTGCCCAAGGGGGGATTCCTACTCCTACTAGGAGTAGGTTTCCCCCCTTTCGTAGTCCTAATAGGAGGCGGAAGGAAGGGGAAGAAGAGAAGAAGGAAAGGGGGCTAACCCCCCTCCCAATTCGGATTGGGCTTGGGGGGGGCTCCACCTCTTGGTTGCGTCCTCTCTCTTCAAGTAAATCCCATGTAGGCCCATTAAGCCCCCGGGGGGTTCCGGTAACACCCCGATACTCCGGTATATGCCCGAACTCATCCGAAACCATTCCGGTGTCCAAACATAACCTTCCACTATATCAATCTTCATGTCTCAACCATTTCAAGACTCCTCGTCATGTCCGTGATCACATCCAGGACTCCAAGCTACCTGGGGTACATCAAAACACATAAACTCATAATATCGATCGTCATCGAACGTTAAGCGTACAGACCCTACGGGTTTGAGAACTATGTAGACATGACCGAGACTCATCTCTGGTCAATAACCAATAGAGGAACCTGGATGCTCATATTGGTTCCTACATATTCTACGAAGATCTTTATCGGTCAAGCCACATAACAACATACGTTGTACACTTTGTCATCGGTATGTTACTTGCTCGAGATTCGATCGTCCGTATCATCATACCTAGTTCAATCGGCAAGGCTCTTTACTCGTTCCATAATGCAACACCCCGTAACTAACTCATTAGTCACATTGCTTGCAGGTCTTATAGTGATGTGCATTACCGTGAGGGCCCAGAGATACCTCTCCGACAATCGGAGTGACAAATCCTAATCTCGATCTATGCCAACTCAACAAACACCATCGGAGACACCTGTAGAGCATCTTTATAATCACCCAGTTACGTTGTGACGTTTGATAGCACACTAAATGTTCCTCCAGTATTCGGAAGTTGCGTAATCGCATAGTCATTGGAACATGTATAAGTTATGGAGAAAGCAATAACAATAAACTGAACGATCATAGTGCTAAGCTAATGGATGGGTCAATTCAATGACATCATTCTCTAATGATGTGATCCCATTCATCAAATGACAACTCATGTGTATGGCTAGGAAACTTAACCATCTTTGATTAACGAGCTAGTCAAGTAGAGGCATACTAGTGACACTTTGTTTGTCTATGTATTCACACGTGTACTAAGTTTCCGGTTAATACAATTCTAGCATGAATAATAAACATTTATCATGATATAAGGAAATATAAATAACAACTTTATTATTGCCTCTAGGGGATATTTCCTTCAGTCTCCCACTTGCACTAGAGTCAATAATCTAGATTACATTGTAGTGATTCTAACACCCATGGAGTCTTGGTGTTGATCATGTTTTGCTCATGAGACAGGCTTACTCAACGGGTCTGCAACATTTACATCCGTATGTATCTTGCAAAACTCTATGTCTCCCTCCTTGACTTGATCGCCGATGGAATTGAAGCATCTCCTGATGTGCTTGGTTCTTTTGTGAAATCTGGATTCCTTTGCCAAGGCAATTGCACCAGTATTGTCACAAAAGATTTTCATTGGACCTGATGCACTAAGTATGACACCTAGATCGGATATGAACTCCTTCATCCAGACTCCTTCATTTGCTGCTTCCAAAGCAGCTATATATTCTACTTCACACGGAGAACCTGCCACGACGCTTTGCTTAGAACTGCACCAACTGATAGCTCCACCATTCAATAAAAATACGTATCCGGTTTGTGACTTAGAGTCATCCGGATCAGTGTCAAAGCTTGCATCGACGTAACCATTTACGACGAGCTCTTTGTCACCTCCATAAATGACAAACATATCCGTAGTCCTTTTCAAGTATTTCAGGATGTTCTTGACCGCTGTCCAGTGATCCACTCCTGGATTACTTTGGTACCGCCTTGCTAAACTAATAGCAAGGCACACATCGGGTCTGGTACACAGCATTGCATACATGATAGAACCTATGGCCGAAGCATAGGGAATGCCTTTCATTTTCTCTCTATCTTCTGCAGTGGTCGGGCATTGAGTCTGACTCAACTTCACACCTTGTAACACAGGCAAGAACCCTTTCTTTGCTTGATCCATTTTGAACTTCTTCAAAACTTTATCAAGGTACGTGCTTTGTGAAATTCCAATTAAGCATCTTGATCTATCTCTATAGATCTTGATGCCTAATATATAAGAAGCTTCATCGAGGTCTTTCATTGAAAAATACTTATTCAAGTATCATTTTATGCTATTCAGAAATTAAGTATCATTTCCAATCAACAATATGTCATCCACATACAATATCAGAAATGCTATAGAGCTCCCACTCACTTTCTTGTAAATATAGGCTTCTCCAAAAGTCTGTATAAAACCATATGCTTTGATCACATTATCAAAGTGTATATTCCAACTAAGAGATGCTTGCACCAGTCCATAAATGGATCACTGGAGCTTACACACTTTGTTAGCACCTTTTTGGATCAACAAAACCTACTGGTTGCATCATATACATTTCTTCTTTAAGATATCCATTAAGGAATGCGGCTTTGACATCCATTTGTCAAATTTCATAATCATAAAATGTGGCAATTGCTAACATGATTCGGATGGACTTAAGCATCGCTACGGGTGAGAAGGTCTCATCGTAGTCAATTCCTTGAACTTGTTGAAAACCTTTCACAACAAGTCAAGCTTTGTAGACAGTAACGTTACCGCCAGTGGCGGTCTTCTCCTTGAAGATCCATTTATTCTCTGTGGCTTGCCGATCATCGGGCAAGTCAACCAAAGTCCACACTTTGTTCTCATACATGGATCCCATCTCAGATTTCATAGCCTCAAGCCATTTTGCGGAATCTGGGCCCATCATTGCTTTCTCATAGTTCGTAGGTTCATCATGGTCAAGTAACATGACTTCCAAAATAGGATTACCATACCACTATAGTGCGGATCTTATTTTCGTTGACCTACGAGGTTTTGTAGTAACTTGATCAGAAGTTTCATGATCATCATCATTAGCTTCCTCACTAATTGGTGTAGGAATCAATGGAACTGATTCCCGTGATGAACTACTTTCCAAAAAGGGAACATGTACAGTTACCTCATCAAGTTCTACTTTCCTCCCACTCACTTCTTTCGAGAGAAACTCCTTCTCTAGAAAGGATCCATTCTTAGCAACAAATATCTTTCCTTCGCATCTGTGATAGAAGGTGTACCCAATAGTCTCCTTTGGGTATCCTATGAAGACACATTTCTCCGATTTGGGTACGAGCTTATAAGGTTGAAGCTTTTTCACATAAGCATCGCAGCCCCAAACTTTAAGAAACGACATGTAGCGACCCGACCTCAAACGGTCAAGTCTCTGTGCTTCAGTGTCATCCCTGGATCGGTAATGCTGACACACATAGTACTTGAAGGATTTATAACAGAGTAGAAATCACACACTTATTACATCAGATGTGTCAAAAGAGAACTTATTACAATAAATATGGCTTAAGGCTATCTAATACGATAACAACGGAAGGCTTGGAAGATAAAGTGAGTCCATCAACTCCAACGGCATAGCTGAGCTGCACGACAACGACCTAATGAACCTTACTCCTCGTCTGAAAAGTCTGCAACATAATACGTTGCAGCCCGAAAATGGGTCAGCACATGGAATATGCTGGCAAAGTAAAACAGTAGAGCAAGAACAGAATAATGCTATCACTACATGCATATTTGGCTGGTGGAAAGCTCTATGGTTACGATTTTTGTGAAAAGCCAATTTTTCCCTACAACAAAGGAATAGATTTTAAAATTTACTATCATGGTAGTTGAAACATCATTGAGAAGGTTCCTCCAACTCAATCCCAATTAAAGTGATTAACAACCCAACAATATTAATTAAGAGTGATGAGATACTTAAGATACTCCAAGTACTAGATACTCAAGATTGTCCATAACCGGGGACACGGCTAACCATGATTAGTTTATACACTCTGCAGAGGTTTGCGCACTTTTCCCCACAAGACTCGATCACCTCCGTTGGATTTCTCGCACTACATGGTATTTGAGAAACAGATGACCGAGACACAGTCTTTCAGAAACATTAACTCTCTACTCCGGGTAGACCATACCAAACCTACAAACCCACTACCTGCTGATCTACCTCTTCAAGAGCTTCACGTAACTTACTCAACTATGCTAGAGCCCATAATAGCTTGTGGCTGCACACGGAAGTTTCTAGCATGAATCATCTCAGTTCCCTTTGAGCCTGGGTGGCGGTCCATAGGAATATCACACGGGTGCTCCGGGATTTCCAAAATACAGGCAACACTGGGTACTCCAGGTGCCTCAATCCACCCAGATGTGTATTTAAGTTGCCACCTTAAGTTGAACCATTAATTAACAATCTCACATCTGTCATGGATTTCACTCACCCAAACCACGTCTACGAGCATAGCATAGCAATATAAGCAACATGTAGAAGTAACTCCCAGGGTTTGACTTTACCAGGGTAATAGGTTCTACCTCAATAACTACTTCCCAACCCACATGTTAATGACATCTGAGGGAGTCCGGGATTAGGGGGTCTTCAGACAGCCGGACTATTGGACTATGAAGATACAAGATTGAAGACTTCCTCCCGTGTCCGGATGTGACTCTCCTTGGCATGGAAGGCAAGCTAGGCAATACGGATATGGATATCTCCTCCTTTGTAACCGACCTTGTGTAACCCTAACCCTCTCCGATGTCTATATAAACCGGAGGGTTTTAGTCCGTAGGACAACATACTATCATACCATAGGCTAGCTTCTAGGGTTTAGCCTCTCCGATCTCGTGGTAGATCAACTCTTGTAATACCCACATCATCAAGAATAAATCAAGCAGGACGTAGGGTTTACCTCCATCAAGAGGGCCCGAACTTGGGCAAAACATCGTGTCACCTGCCTCCAGTTACCATCCGCCTAGACGCACAGTTCGGGACCCCCTACCTGAGATCTGCCGGTTTTGACACCGACATTGGTGCTTTCTTTGAGAGTTCCTCTATTTCTTCGCCGTTAGGCTTGATGGCTCCTACGATCATCAATAGCGATGTAGTCCAGGGTGAGACTTCTCTCCCCGGACAGATCTTTGTGTTCGGCGGCTTCACACTGCGGGCCAACTCGCTTGGCCATCTGGAGCAGATCGAAAGTTACGCCCCTGGCTACCAGGTCAGGTTTGGAAGCTTAAACTACACGGCCGATACCCGCGGAGACTTAATCTTCGACGGATTCGAGCCCCTGCCTTGTGCGTCACACGGTCATGATGAGTACGATTTAGCTCTACCATCGGACGGTGTTCAGGAGATCGCACCGGCAGTCGCTCCCACCATCAATTCAGAGCCAGTTGCGCCATCCGTGGACGGGTGGATAGACCCCGCCACAGAGGCCTCATCCTCAGCGGCGATCGAGCTGAACATCAACCTTACCCTGCACGAGAGCCATGTTGTCAAACTGCAGGATCCTTCTCCAGCCACGGACTCCAAACCGCCTGCGCCCGTTCCTATCGAATCCGATTGGGCGCCGATCATGGAGTTTACCTCCGCGGATATTTTTCAGCACTCGCCCTTTGGTGACATACTGAACTCATTAAGGTCTCTCTCCTTGTCAGGAGGATCCTGGCCGAACTATGTCCGGTAGGATTGGGATGCGGATGACGAAGAAATTCGCGGCCCACCCACCACCCACTTAGTAGCCACTGTCGATGACTTAACCGACATGCTCGACTTCGACTCTGGAGACATCGACGGTATGGACGACGATGCAGGAGTCGAAGAGGAACTACTGCCCACATGGCACTGGACAACCACCTCATCATATGACATATACATGGTGGACACACCCAAAGAAGGCAATGGCGATGAGACAGCGGAGGATGACCCCTCCAAGAAGCAACCCAAGCGCCGACATTAGTGGCGCCGCTCTAAGTCCCGCAAAGGCAAAAGCAGTGATACCGGCACCGGAGATAATAGCACTCCGGACCTTACTGAAGACAACAACAATCCCCTCCAGCAAAATTTAGAGCAGGAGGATGGAGAAGCCAGCCCTCCTGAGAGAGCGGCAGACGGAGAGGTGGAGGATAATAATTACATGCCTCCCTCCGAAGACGAGGCAAGCCTCGACGATGATGAATTCGTCGTGCCAGAGGATCCCGTCGAACAAGACCGCTTCAAGGCCGGCTTATAGCCATGGAAAATAGCCTTAAGAAGAAGCAGCAGCAGCTTCAAGCTGATCAAGATCTGCTAGCTGACAGATGGACTGAAGTCCTCGCGGCCGAGGAATATAAACTCGAACGCCCCTCCAAGAGTTACCCGACGCGCGCGCACAAGCATCGGCCACCTCCTGCTTGCCGCTTCGCCCTGGCCCTCTGTGGACGACGCCATGCTACCCCCAAGCCCGTGGGGATCACTCCCTCTCTTGCTCGTTCTGTCCCGCGCCCGCTCCGCACCATGACCGAAGCCACCACAAGCTCACCGTCGTCGCTCGCGTAGCCACCCCATTCCCCTCGACCGCTCGTTGTGTCTGCGAGATCCGCCACATCATCCTCTTTGTCCACGCATCGTCCTCACCACTGTCGTCTTCAACCTCGGACGTCCGAGGTCGCCGGCATCGATTCGCTCCGTCCAAGCCATCCCCGAGCACGAAGAGCTTCTCTACGGGTTCCCTGTGAGCCCCTCTTTCTTCGCCCCTCTCGCCGCCGTCCTTTTATCCCCCCAGTCGTGGTTTCCACCTCGGCCGGAGCTCGCTGCCGCCATCGCGAAGCTCACCGTCAGTAGCCACCCCACCTGGCCAATCCAAGCACGCAGTCGTGCTCCGGGCTTTCTCAGGAAGCCATAGCGCGCCTCAGGTCGTCCGCTCATGCACCCTAGCCCTCGCGCCCGTGCATGCCGCAGCTGCGCCACTGTCGACATTCCCGGCCACCCTAGCATCGCTCGAGGCCACCAACCGACGTGCACCCTTGCTCTGGTTCCAACACGCCCAGCCCCGCTTGCTCCCGTCGCTGGAGTTGGCCGGACGAGGAACGCCGCCGCCTCTGCTTACGCCGTCGAGTAACCGCCGGCCTAATCCAGCCATTAGGCACTAATTGCCAATTAGGTTAGCACCTGAGCCATTGACAGCCGGGCCCCACAGGTTTATTTAACCTACTAACGAAATTAATTGGACTTAATTTGATTCCAGTGGACCCACATGTCAGCATTGACTTTGCTGACGTGGCCTTTGACCGGTCCCACCTATCGTTGACTCGAGCCAGCACTGTGTGACTGACCAGCGGACCCCACTGGTCAGGTTTGACCTGGTCAGTCGCAGTTGACTTGCTGAGTTCAGCATGACGCAATGCTGACGCAGTAAATGATTTTCTGGATTTTAAATAATTCAGAAAATTCCAGAAAATAGCCAAAACTTCTAAAATTCATAGAAAATTATCTATAACTTAGAATGAAATAAATTATATATGAAAAATTATCAGAAAAATTAAAGGAATCTGTTTATGGCATTTGCATGCATGTTTGAACAACCTAGGGTTGCTGTACAAGGCAATTTGCATAATTGACATTTAAATAAGCACATATGGAGTTTGAATTTGGACCCTTGGTTCAAACCAACTTCATTTAATATGATTGCTAGTTGCATTAGCTCAATCAACAGCATATTGCCATGACATTATCATGCATCATAATTGTTGCATTGCATTGATTGGGTTCCTCTTTGTTTGCCGGTATTTATCCCCTCTCGATAGACGTGGTTGTGACGATGAGTTCGATGACACCGATGAAGAACTATACTATCTTCAGAACTGCCAGGCAAGCAAAACCCCCTTGTTCATTCCGATATAATCCAACTCTCTCGCTCCTGCTCTCTTTTACTGCCTTAGGACAACAACGATTCAACTGTTATATGCTGCGGTAGTTGAACCCCTTTCCTCTGCATGACCTGTCATTGCCACAGTAAATAGATGAAACCCACTAGCATGAGTAGGAGTTGTTTGAGCCCTGATGTGCCTACTCATTCATGCTTGTTTGTCATGCCTGCTATTGCATAGAGTTGTGTCGGGTCTGATTCATCGGGAATGAATTGGAATGGTGATTAACATGTCCTAGTGTGTGTGAGCTAAGTGTGTGAACACGATTTGGTAAAGGTAGCGGTGATAGGCCATGTAGGAGTACATGGTGGGTTGTCTTATTGAAACCGTTCTTAGGAACTGAGTTCTGTGTCTGTGATCCATGAACAGCTACTACCAGTCATTGGGATCCTTAATTGACCCTCTAGGCTTCTTAATCACCCTAGTCCTCTGTCCAGGAGTTGCAACTAGTTTCTGTTGTTTGTAGGATATGTGTTGGCGGCCGTGCGTAGTGCTGACCCCAGGGGTGGGCTATGTTGCGGTAGATACACTGTGGCCGGGCATGCCGGGCGCCCGTTTGGTGTCTCGGAACCCTGTACACATCGTTCGGGGCCGTATGTGGAAACCTCGGACGGACTCCCTGCGTATGGAACCTGGATAGGCGATAAACCTGGACTAGAGACTTGAGTGTTTAGGTAGGCCGTGGCCGACACCCTCATTGGGCTTCCGCTTGAAGGTTGCCGAGTACATGTCGTGTAAACGACGATAAGTGGTGGGAGCGTGTGTGAAGAAGTACACCCCTGCAGGGTTATCATTATCTATTCGAATAGCCGGATTCCTCAGATATGGAAACTTCGACCCCTTGCATAGGTCATAGACAAGTGAAAGTGGATACTCTAAAACTCGCAAGATAAGCATGAGTGCTATGGATGGTGTTCTCATAGGGAGGCGGGAGCGAATCCATAGTGGTGTATTGATATGGTGAATATGTGGACTCGTGTGCGCCACCTCAAAAGAGTTGCTTGCAATCGTAGTTCAGGTTAGCCACTGAGTCAAAGCTGGCTTGCTGCAGTTAAACTCCACCACCCCCTTGTTGATACCGATGCATATGTAGTTAGTTCTGATGTAAGTCTTGCTGAGTACATTTGTACTCACGTTTGCTTAATTTATGTTTTTGCAGAGAGACTTCAGTCTCGCTGGTAGTTCCGTGTGGACTTCGACGTTTAGCTTGATACCTCAGCTACGATCTTGTGCCCTTGGCAGGATCTGGTAGATAGTCAGGCTTCTCAGCCTTCTTCATTTGTAGTTGTCTGTACTCAGACAAGTGAAGCTTCCGCATGTGCTTTGATTTGTATGCTATGATTGTTGGGTCATGAGACCCATGTTTGTAATATCTCGCTCCTCGGAGCCTAATGAATAAATACTTGAGTCGTAGAGTTATGTTGTGATGCCATGTTGTATTTACACATATCGAGCATATTGTGTGTATGATTGAAATGCTTGGTATGTGTGGGATCCGACAATCTAGTTGTTTATCCTTGGCAGCCTCTCTTATGGGGAAATGTAGTCTAGTGCTTCCATGAGCCATAGTAGTCCGCTACAGCCCAGTTCACCGGAGTCCTGTTAGCCCAGCACTACTGCTCAGGACACCTGACTGGCCGGCATGTGTTTCACTTCGTTCTTGTGTCTGTCCCTTCGGGGAAATGTCGCGCGATGACATCCGGAGTCCTGCCTAGCCTGCTACAGCACGGGTTCCCGGAGTCCTGTTAGCCCAGTGCTACAGCCCGGATTCACACGCTGCTGACCGACATGCTCGATGTGATTCATGTATGCCTGTCCCCATAGGTTGGTGCTACTTTGTTCACGACTAGCCATGTCGGCCCGGGTTCTCTGTCATATGGATGCTAGCGACACTATCATATACGTGAGCCAAAAGGCACAAACGGTCCCGGCCATGGTAAGGCGACACCCATGGGAATACCGTGCGTGAGGCCGCAAAGTGATATGAGGTGTTACCGGCTAGATCAGTGTGACTTGGAATTGGGGTCCTGACAGCTTTGGTATCAGAGCCTGACTGCCTGTAGGATTACCAAGCCAAACCGGTCGAAGTTGTGTCTAGAAATGCTTTAGTTATGTAGGGGAATTGATTGTGAAAGGGAACGTAAGGCTCTTTTTACTCCTTTACCTTATGGCCTTCTGATCTGAGTCATCCTCTTCTCTTCTACGGGGTTTAAGAACTAGGCCTTCTAATCTATCTATCAGGATGACATGTTACTAATCCATAGACTTATAGGATTGATGGATTCAATTCTTTGTTCAGTTCCTACTATTTCTGTGTGTTGACAGTTGATCTTGGAACCTTGATATTATGTTGTTGAGTGGTTATGCCACCATTTTGCAGGATATCTCAAATCTTTTGAGCATTTACAACCGTTATGCTGTCCAAGTCATCCCAGGTTTCTAGATAATCTGATGCATTTGCAATCCTTTCTTTCCGTTCCCGATGTCCTTTATGGTCAGAATAAGCACACTAACCAGTGCGTTGAGGTAATTTATTGTCTCGACATATATGTTGGAGCTATTATTATGACCGTAGGTGTTTTAGGGAGTCACCTAGTAATCTAGCAATGCTTTGTATCCCTAGTGTGATGATTCTAGCCACCATTCTTGAAAGCATTCCGCGATGCCATTTAGTAGTAGGGATTCTACTCCTGGGTTCTTGACCCAAGATCCACTCTACTTACCTCATGTTGATAGTGTTGCTCGTACCTTTAGGATATTAGTAATCTTTGTGATAGTCTTCAAGGTCCGTGGTATATCATTCTTCCAAATACCATGAATCATCCTTGGCAGAAATTCGTTTGAATCAAAAGATCACAACCAGAGTGCCCTTAATGAGTTCTCCATTCTACATTGTGAATCTGCGAGTTCTACCTTTCTGCATGGGTTATCCGGGAGAAATGTTGAGCTTTGCTCAACATACTAACCTATGTATCCACAACTCAGAAAGATATATGTTCCCTTGAGTTGTCCCTCTTCATTTGTATTCCAACCATCATCTATCAATTGATAGTCAGGAGTAATTGTGCATCCGTGTTATCGATGCTTATTATTCCTATGGTCCGTCAAGCCATTCTAGTTCAGAATAACTAGGAGAAACAAACTCCAGTACCTCATCCATTTCTAGGATTGGGTCAAAGCAGTTGTATTCCACAAATCAAATGGAATCAAGCTTTGATTATGTTCTACCCGGAAGTATTACCCACTTTTATGTCAGGAACGTCATGAGAATTGCACCTCTCTTATGAATTTTTGATGCAGCGATACTCTTGCCATCATCGTTCTTTCCTCGGTCCCGTGTTGCCATAACCGGAATGCCGACAAGTGAAGTGTGACGTGTGAAATCGGTACTCCTAGCAACCTCGTTGCTTGGTAGTTAATGGACAATATTCTCATTCTTAGCGTGTTGGTTATTGAATCATCATTCTAAGATTGATCGTGCTACCTAGTTCATTTTCCTGGTGCACTCTTCGATCAAGAGTTGGGACTGTGTCTATCCTTGCTTAGTTGATCATATCGTCTTGCCCTGAAAAGCAAGATTGTTCTCGAGCTTAGTAACATATCGGTGGTTCATGATTTTCTGAAGATCTTCTCGGAAGTATTACCTGGTTGTCACCTGACCGGTATGTTGAGTTCATGATTAAATGGGTTTTCTTATAAATCACCCCTTCTCCAAGAATCTGTGTTGGATATCCCTGAGCTAGTTGGTTGAGCTAAACAACAACTTGGAGAGTTGGAAGATAAAGCTTGTCTGACTTAGTTCATGTTAAGGGATATCTTTGTGTGTGTGTGTGATGAAGAAAGATGATATCTCCATTGATTGGTCCTCGTGATCAGTTGTTGGATCTATTGCCTTGTCAAAACCTTGACTTGAGTATGGGCTATCGTCAAGTCAAATCAGAACCAACGATGTTCGTAATGTTGTCTTACTCGTGGTTGATCCCTCGAGCATACACCATTACATCTTTTGGTCTGACCAATGCTATCACCGTGTTCACACGATGGT
Source organism: Triticum aestivum (assembly GCF_018294505.1). Classification (NCBI taxonomy): domain Eukaryota; kingdom Viridiplantae; phylum Streptophyta; class Magnoliopsida; order Poales; family Poaceae; genus Triticum; species Triticum aestivum. Next base: position 143,995,720 of record NC_057794.1, on the reverse strand, counting down.
GGAAGTCCAGTGATATGGAAATTCTGATGAGTTGTTGTTGAGTCTATCAGCAGCATTTTGTCTCCTCCATGATTCATGTTGAACATCCAGCTAGCATTGGAAACTTGTGTAAGCATTTTTGTTCATGCCCCGTTCATGAACTATCTGTCTGGATGAAAGAAGTGACTTCCTCTGGTTCACGTGCAATCGATGCAAGTTGCCGCCGTGAATCCGAGAAAGTTTATTTTGCCTCCTCTGGAATCATCCCAAGTTAGTCATGCATGTGCGAAGTGCCCTATGGTTTGATAGGTTGGCCGCCTCCATTCTATATATGTTCCTAGCACACCAAGCCACTGATTGACTTGCTCAAGGATAAGAAGTTCATCGATAAGTGCACAAGGACTTCAATATCCTCGATGATGGTTCCCAACCTGAACTCGGTAGTGTTTTATTATAAGACTACTGTGTGGTCATGCTTATTTGGGACAGTGTGTTCACATGTTGTAGTAAAACCTGCTCATATTTTGGAGCTTGCTATCGTAGTTCATTCCCTGAGAATCTTGCAACGTCATCTCATCGATTTGTGTTGCAACCCTTCTTTCCAGGCATGTTGTCTGAAATATCACATTATCAACCAGATCTGAATCTCAGGCAGATATGATGGTTGGAACATTTCCAACATTAGCATTTTGTTTCCAGCTTGCATGGCCATTGTGCCAGTTTCCCATGGGCTGCTATTCTCAATTGCTGAAGAAGGATCATCTTTAGAAGTGGACTTACCATGAGTCCCATCCATTTCCGGTGATAAGCAAAAATCATTCGTTGTGTTGTCTTCAACAAGGTAGTCCACATCACCCATTCGAGTTCGGGTATGCCATTCCTTTGAACTCTGCCAAATGTCTGTTGGTGATTTGTCTTAGGCTGGTGTAGAGAGTTTCAATGATTTTTGTATCGAAAGTAATTCTTTTTGCCACTTAAGGGATAGATCTACGCGTCACCTTCCCCAAGGTGCCCCGTTGTGGAATCATGGCAGTTAACTCCTCGCTACGTCGTGATCGAGCGTGGATTTGTTGCCTACTTAGTGGACCTTCGTCATCTGTTACACCCCATCCCCCCGAATGTATGTTTCATGTCTCAGCTCAAGAGAAGTTTTATATCTCACCCTAAGAGTTGATCTTGAGTTGCCCGATCTTCGAGAAGATCGATTCCGGTAGAGTTCCTGTCCGTCGTCATCGTGTTGGATGAAGATCTTGAAAGGAAGGACGCCAAGATCGATCAGAAGCAATGGATCATGAAGATCATGATAGTTTGTAACCCCTCTGTCTTCTTACCTCACGTCTTGAATCTCGGGACGAGATTCTTGTTTAGTGGGGGTGAGTTGTCACAGCCCTAGAATTGTTTGGAGATAGTTGCATCAGTGAGCATCATGCATCCTGTTAATTTCAAGAAACTTCAAATGAGGAAAGTGAAAGCCTCAGAAATCAATTTAAAAGAAGGGCAAGAACCCTTTAAATTGCATTCTTTGTTTCCAAATTGCCTTCATAAATGTTTGTTAATTTTGGCAAGGCTTTGAGACCAAACCAAAAATAGGGAACATTTTTGTGGAATATTTTGGGCATTGAATTTAAATCACTATCCTATTTGAATTTGGAAGTATACCCAAATATATATAGGATATATCTTCAAATACCCCTCATATATTTTATGTGCATTTGGAAAAGTCCATTTTGCAACATGAAATTATTAGAGGATAATTGACATTGTTTTTGAAACTGTTTTGAATTTTAAAAGCAATGGCAAAGATAAAATAAAAACAAACAGAACAAAAAACTAGAAATAGAGAGAGAGAGAGTTACCTGGACTTACCTCGGCCCACCTACCTGTTGCCGGCCCAGCTTCACCGGCCCAGCCCACCACCGCCTCCTCCCCTGTCGTCTTCCTCTGCCAGGAGGACGAGCGCGTGCCCGACGCGCGTGCGCAAGCGTCGGCCACCTCCTGCTTGCCGCTTCGCCCTGGCCCTCTCTGGACAATGCCACGCTACCCCCAAGCCCGTGGGGATCGCTCCCTCTCTTGCTTGTTCTCTCCTGAGCCCGCTCCGCACCATGGCCGAAGCCACCGCAAGCTCACCGTCGCCGTTCGCATAGCCACCCCATTCCCCTCGACCGCTCGTTGTGTCTGTGAGATCCGCCACATCGTCCTCTTCGTCCACGCCGAGCCATGCTTCGCCGGGAGCCGTGCATCATCCTCACCACCGTTGTCTTCAACCTCGGACGTCCGAGATCGCCGGCGTCGATTCGCTCCGTCCAAGCCATCCCCGAGCACGAAGACCTTCTCTACGGGTTCCATGTGAGCCCCTCTTTCTTCGCCCCTCTCCCTGCCGTCCTTTTCTCCCCCCCAGTCGTGGTTTCCACCTTGGCCGAAGCTCGCTGATGCCGTCGCGAAGCTTGCCGTTAGTAGCCACCCCGCCTGGCCAATCCAAGCACGCAGTCGTGCTCCGAGCTTTCTCAGGAAGCCGTAGCGCGCCTCAGGTCGTCCGCTCGTGCACCCTAGCTCTTGCGCCCGTGCAAGCCGCAGCTGCGCCGCCGTGGAACTCGATGCCGTCGACGTTCCCCGCCACCCTAGCATCGCCCGAGACCACCAACCGACGTGCACCCTTGCTCCGGTTCCAACACGCCTAGCCCCGCTTGCTCCCGTCGCCAGAGTTGGCCGGACGAGGAACGCCGCCGCCTCTGCTTACGCTGGCGAGTAACCGCCGGCCTAATCCAGCCATTAGGCACTAATTCCAATTAGGTTAGCACCTAAGCCAATGACAACTGGGCCCCACAGGTTTATTTAACCTACTAACGAAATTAATTGGACTTAATTTGATTCCAGTGGACCCACACGTCAGCATTGACTTTGCTGACGCGGCCTTTGACCAGTCCCACCTGTCGTTGACTCGAGCCAGCACTGTGTGACTGACGAGTGGACCGCACTGGTCAGGTTTGACCTGGTCAGTCGCAGTTGACTTGCTGAGGTTAGCATGACGCAATGCTGACGCAGTAAATGATTTTCTAGATTTTAAATAATTCAGAAAATTCCAGAAAATAGCCAAAACTTCTAAAATTCATAGAAAATTATCTATAACTCAGAATGAAATAAATTATATATGAAAAATTATCAGAAAAATTCAAGGAAACTGTTTATGGCATTTGCGTGCATGTTTGAACAACCTAGGGTTGCTGTACAGGGCAATTTGCATAATTGAGATTTAAATAAGCACGTATTTAGTTTGAATTTAAACCCTTGGTTCAAACCAACTTCATTTAATATGATTGCTAGTTGCATTAGCTCAATCAACAGCATATTGCCATGACATTATCATGCATCATAATTGTTGCATTGCATTGATTGTGTTCCTCTTTGTTTGCCGGTATTTGTCCCCTCTCTATAGACGTGGTTCCGACGATGAGTTCGATGACACTGATGAAGAACTATACTATCTTCAGAAGTGCCAGGCAAGCAAAAAACCCCTTGTTCATTCTGATACAATCCCACTCTCTCGCTCCTGCTCTCTTTTACTACCTTAGGACAACAATGATTCAACTGTTACATGCTGCGGTAGTTGAACCCCTTTCCTCTGCATGACCTGTCATTGCCACAGTAAATAGATGAAACCCACTAGGATGAGTAGGAGTTGTTTGAGCCCTGATGTGCCTACTCATTCATGCTTGTTTGTCATGCCTGCTATTGCATAGAGTTGTGTCGGGTCTGATTCATCGGGAATTAATTGGAATGGTGATGAACATGTCCTACTATGTGTGAGCTAAGTGTGTGAAAACAATTTGGTATAGGTAGCGGTGAGAGGCCATGTAGGAGTACATGGTGGGTTGTCTCATTGAAACCGTTCTTAGGAACTGAGTTCTATGTCTGTGATCCATGAACAACTACTACCACTCATTGGGATCCTTAATTGACCCTCTAGGCTTCTTAATCACCCTAGTCCTCTGTCCAGGAGTTGCAACTAGTTTCTGGTGTTTGTAGGATATGTGTTGGCGGCCTTGCGTAGCGCTGACCCCAGGGGTGGGTTATGTTGCGGTAGATACACCGTGGTCGGGCATGCCGGGTGCCCGTTTGGTGTCTCGGAACCCTGTACACATCGTTCGGGGCCGTATGTGGAAACCTCGGCCGGACTCCCTGCGGATGGAACCTGGATAGGCGATAAACCTGGACTAGAGACTTGAGTGTTTAGGTAGGCCGTGGCCGACACCCTCGTTGGGCTTCCGCTTGAAGGTTGCCGAGTACATGTCATGTAAACGACGGTAAGTGGTGGGAGCGTGTGTGAAGAAGTACACCCCTGCAGGTTTATCATTATCTATTCAAATAGCCGGATTCCTCGGATATGGAAACTTGGACCCCTTGCATAGGTCATAGACAAGTGAAAGTGGATACTCTAAAACTCGCAAGATAAGCGTGAGTGCTATGGATGGCGTTCTCGTAGGGAGGCGGGAGCGGATCCATAGTGGTGTATTGATATGGTGAATATGTGGACTCGTGTGCGCCACCTCAAAAGAGTTGCTTGCAGTCGTAGTTCAGGTTAGCCACTGAGTCAAAGCTGGCTTGCTGCAGTTAAACTCCACCACCCCCCTTGTTGATACCGATGCATATGTAGTTAGTTCTGATGTAAGTCTTGCTGAGTACATTTGTACTCACGTTTGCTTAATTTATGTTTTTGCAGAGAGACTTCAGTCTCGCTAGTAGTTCCGTGTGGACTTCGACGTTTAGCTTGATACCTCAGCTACGATCTTGTGCCCTCGGCAGGATCTGGTAGATAGTCAGGCTTCTCAGCCTTTTTCATTTGTAGATGTCTGTACTCAGACATGTTAAGCTTCCGCATGTGCTTTGATTTGTATGCTATGATTGTTGGGTCATGAGACCCATGTTTGTAATATCTCGCTCCTCGGAGCCTAATGAATAAATACTTGAGTCATAAAGTTATGTTGTGATGCCATGTTGTATTTACACATATGGAGCTTATTGTGTGTATGATTGAAATGCTTGGTATGTGTGGGATCCGACAATCTAGTTGTTATCCTTGGCAGCCTCTCTTATGGGGAAATGTAGTCTAGTCCTTCCATGAGCCATAGTAGTCCGCTACAGCCCGGTTCACCGAAGTCCTGTTAGCCCAGCACTACTGCTCAGGACACCTGCCTGGCCGGCATGTGTTTCACTTCGTTCCTGTGTCTGTCCCTTCGGGGAAATGTCACGCGGTGACATCCGAAGTCCTACCTAGCCTGCTACAGCCCGGGTTCCCGGAGTCCTGTTAGCCCAGTGCTACAGCCCGGATTCACACGCCGCTAACCGACATGCTCGATGTGATTCATGTATGCCTGTCCCCATAGGTTGGTGCCGCTTTGGGTTCACGACTAGCCATGTCGGCCCGGGTTCTCTGTCATATGCATGCTAGCGACACTATCATATACATGAGCCAAAAGGCGCAAACGGTCCCGGCCATGGTAAGGCGACACCCGTGGGAATACTGTGCGTGAGGCCGCAAAGTGATATGAGGTGTTACGAGCTAGATCGATGTGTCTTGGAATCGGGGTCCTGACACACTATGCGAGACGATAATCGTCACATCGGATACAGTAAAAGTAAATCCGGCCGGGCCGAGCACAGCGGGCAAGACTCATTGGAGCTGCGTCGCGATATAACCTAGTACAGAGGCGCCGCACACCCCTTATGCTTCATAGACGAAGTAATGGATCATCAAATCCCATAGGGTTTCAAACCCGTAAATATAGAATCATACGACGGCACAACAGATCCTGCGGTATGGATCAAGGATTTCGTCCTGCATATCCACATGGCACGCAGTGATGATCTACACGCCATTAAATACCTCCCACTCAAACTCAAAGGACCAGCTTGGCATTGGCTCAATAGCTTGCCAGCAGTGTCCATTGGCTGTTGGAAAGATCTGGAAGCCGCATTCCTCGACAGCTTTCAGGGCACTTATGTCTAACCACCAGATGCCGATGACTTGAGCCACATAATTCAGCAGCCAGAGGAATCGGCCAGGCAATTCAGGACACGGTTCCTAAAAAGAAAAATCAAATTGTCGAATGTCCGAATGCAGAGGCCCTAGCAGCTTTCAAGCACAACATCCGCAACGAGTGGCTAGCCCGGCACCTTGGTCAGGAAAAGCTGAAATCTATGGCAGCCCTCACGACACTCATGACCCGCTTTTGTGTGGGAGAAGACATCTGGCTGGCTCGCAGTAATAACATATCAAAGAACCATGGTACTTCGGATACCAAGGACGGCAATAGCAGGTCACGTCGCAACAAACATAAGCGCTGCATTAACAGCAACAATACCAAGGATACGACAGTCAATGCGGGATTCAAAGGCTCTAAACCCAGTCAGCGGAAAAAGCCATTCAAAAGAAGCACTCCGGGCCCGTCCAGTTTGGACTGTATACTCGATCGCTCGTGTCAAATACACGGCACCCCCGACAAGCCAGCCAACCACACCAACAGGGATTGTTGGGTGTTCAAGTAGGTCGGCAAGTTAATTGCCGAAAACAAATATAAGGGGCCGCATAGCGATGACGAGGAGGAGCCCCGGCAGCCGAATACCGGAGGACAGAAGAGGTTCCCCCCACAAGTGCGGACGGTGAACATGTTATACGCAACCCACATCCCCAAGAGGGAGCGGAAGCATGCGCTCAGGGACGTATATGCGTTGGCGCCAGTCGCCCCAAAGTTCAACCCATGGTCCTCCTGTCCAATCACCTTCGATCGCAGGGAACACCCCACTAGTATCCGTCATGGCGGATTCGCCGCACTGGTCCTAGACCCAATCATTGACGGATTTCACCTCACTCGAGTCCTTATGGATGGCGGCAGCAGCCTGAACCTGCTTTATCAGGACACAGTGCGTAAAATGGGTATAGATCCCTCAAGGATCAAAGCCACAAAAACGACCTTTAAAGGCGTCATACCAGGTGTAGAGGCCCACTGCACAGGCTCAGTCACACTAGAAGTGGTCTTCGGATCCCGGATAACTTCCGAAGCGAAGAGTTAATCTTCGATATAGTCCCGTTCCGCAGTGGCTATCATGCACTGCTTGGGCGAACCACATTTGTGAGATTCAATGCGGTACCGCATTATGCATATCTCAAGATCAAGATGCCAGGACCTCGGGGGGTCATCACGGTCAAGGGAAACACAGAGCACTCTCTCCGCACGGAGGAGCACACGACGGCCCTCGCAGCAGAAGCACAAAGCAACCTCTTAAGGCAATCCACTAGTTCGGCGATTAAGGACCCGGACACCTTCAAGCGCGCCCGGAGTAATCGGCAACAGGACCGCCTGGCATGTTCCGAGCTCGCATAGCAATGCGGCCCCACCCCGTTCCCAGCCAAAAGGCAAAATCCATGCCATGCGTACATAATTACGCATTAAAAATACCATGGGCATAGGCGGGGAGGGGGGCACGATGGTGGCACGCCCCAAGTCGCGGCTTAAACACACTAGGGGCTTCCCGCTTTGTTATTTTTCTCTTTCAGGACTTCAATCTCTGGAAACCATGTCTGGCAGCGTGATTGCCGAACACATGATGCAGCATCCAAGGAGGCAGAAAGCTACGTCACACCACGGAACTCCCAGGTGGATTACGATAACGAGTGAAATATTTGCTTTACTACCATTCCTCAGCTTGCCCTTGGAAGGGACATGTCAAACAACCCTACTTTTTGCTTATCGCACTACTTGTATCATTCTGCTTTAACGCAGCCTTTTTGAATAAAACATGCATAGCATTAAGACTATTATTGCATTCTTATTTATATATATATGTTCATTTATGACATCCATCACCCGTATACTCTGGTACGGCCAATACGCCAGGGGCTTAAGCATACCTCATAATATGGTGTGAGAACTCCAAACACTTTCAACAGTGCCGCACCCCGAACTTATAGCATTATATGCATCAGCTCCTAATCATGTCTTGGGTCAATAGTTGGGTTTTCTCGGCTCCCATGTTTTGGTACCTTATGTTCTGCTATATCGGCTAAGGTAGCACTGGGAGAACTACTGCGATTGTGCCCTGGTTCTGCTGGGCTAAGCACCTCAGTAGAGAAAGCTAAAACTGACTGTCATGATAAGGCGAGAGACTGGTCACTATTCGAGAGGTTTCGAGTCCCTAAAGGCTTATGCCGCTTAGAGGAGGAGTCGGCCCTGTCCGGCTTAAGGCGTGTATCGCGCCCCGAATTCGGCCTTCCGAATACTAGGGGCTTCGCCGAAATTTAAAATTATAGAATTCTATGGCTAAGTGAGAGTGATAACACATTATAGTCCGATTGCCGTGTTCGTTGTGCTGAGCACCTCCCTCGAAGGACCCAACAATGGGAACAAGAGTGCTCAGGTTTATCCCGGACACCCCAGCACTTGTGGCATGGGGGCAGAAGCCGACGACTAGCCATCTCTCAGATTTGATAAACAACCGAACAGAAGGTAATATTTTAAATTCAAACAAGCGTTGCATAGCGCATATGAACAAGTTTTCATAAATACAGGATTACATGAGCGAATTTACTCGAATATTATATCTTTCGTACACTCGTCCGCTACAAGATGAGCACCCTTGAGGACACCCTCATAGTACATCTCGGGGTGGCGATGCTCCTAGCCCTCCGGCGGCCCTTCCTTCATCAGCTTCACGGCGTCCAGCCTGGCCCATTGCACCTTCACACGGGCGAAAGCCCGGCGTGCACCTTCGATGCAGACGGACTGCTTGATGACTTCCAGCCGTGGGCAGGCATCCACAAGCCGCCTCACCAGGCCGAAGTAGCTGTTGGGAAGGGCATCGCCGGGCCACATCCGGACTATAAAGCCCTTCATGGCCTGTTCGGCCGCCTTGTGCAGCTCGACCAGTTGCTTCAGCTGGTCGCTCAGAGGCATCGGGTGTTCGGTCCCAGTATACTAAGACGAGAACAGCTTCTCCGTTGAGCTTCCCTCCTCGGCTTGGTAAAACTGTGCAGCATCCGATACGCTGCGGGGAAAATCTGCGAATGCTCCTGAAGAGCTCCGGATTCGGGTAAGTAATAGGTAATTTACTTTCACATGCTTGCTTTGCATATAGAATGCCTTACCCGCCGCTATCTTCTTCATCGCATCAATCTCCTAGAGGGCCTTTTGGGCTTCGGCCTTGGCATTCTTTGCGCTCTCAAGGGCCGCGGCAAGCTCGAACTCTCACGTCTTCAAGTCAAGCTCCAACGCCTCGTGCTTCGTCACGAGAGCGTGGAGCTCCTGTTGCACCTCGCCCACCCGTGCCTCATGCCTTTCCTGCTCGGTGCGCTCCTTGGCCGCTTTGTTTTCGGCCTCGGACAACGCTTGCTTCAGGGTCGCCACCTCGGTCGTGGCCCCTGGCAAATTTATGATAATCCTGTCATTTTGCAACCGCTTTCCTTTTATATAGATCCATAGACTAGGTACTACTTACCTTTGTTCTCCTCGAGCTGCCTCTTGGCAAGGCCGAGCTCTTCCTTGGACCCTTTAAGGTCCTGCTTTAGTGCAGCGACCTCCGCAGTCAGTGCGGTAGAGGCCAGCAGCGAAGCCTGCATACGCATATAGACATACTTATATTTGACTCCTGCGATATTGTTTGATCCTCTGTTCGGCTTTTCTTTGTGAACACCGAACAGAGCATCAGGGGCTACTGTCTATGCGGTAATGTTTCTCCTATATTTCAAAAACTTACCTCAAAGCCTGTTAGAAGGCTGGCACAGGCTTTAGTCAGTCCGCTTTTGGCAGACTGAACCTTCTGGACCACCGCACTCATAATAGTGTGGTGCTCTTCGTCAATGGAAACATTGCAAAGCGCTCCCAGCAGATTGTCCGATGCCTCTGGATGGGCAGAGATCACCCGCACAGGCATCTTGCCCCTCTTGGAAGGAGGCCGCCTGCCCGAGTCCGGGACCACTGGAGGTTCCGGCGTGGTGTTCGGCTGAGGGCCGAACTCGGAGCCCTCGGGGACTTTGCTCCCCCTGCTCCCGGAGTCCGGAAGGTCGCTTTGAGGCGCCTCCGGGACTGTCTCCCCTCGACCCAGTGCCTCTTGAGACAACACCTCGGTGTTGTCCGTAGGGCAAGGGGAGGTGGTGGTCGGAAGTGGATCACTATCCATATCCGACGAGCCCAGGGAGCCGTCCAACGAGGATACGTCGATAAGGGTTCGGGGCGGTCTGCACAATCATAATTCGGCATTAGGAGAAGCAGTGCGACAAAGGAATGCTATGAGTTACTCTAGTATCCGAATACTATGACTTCGCCAGGGGCTTGGCCCTGAGCAGCCACTCGAGTTCGCTCGGCCTTCTTGGTCTTCTCCGGTACCTTGTAAGGAGCCGGAGTCAGCATCTCCGTCAGGAGAGCGTCCGCAGTGTCTTCGGGTAGAGGGGCCGGACAGTTAATCTGCCCCGACATCTCCACCCAGTCCTGTCAAAGGCATGGAGATCAGACCCCGCACATGGTTAAGCTAGGGGAAATAAATATCCTACCAGATGTATAGAACTCACCGAATGCGCTCGGCGCTTCGCGCTTAGCCCGCGGTCCTCAGTGAGAGAGGGAGGGACCTCGACGCCCTTGAACAACACCTTCTAGACGTCCTTGTGCGTCGTGTCCAAGAGCTCGCTCAGAGTCTGGTGCTGGGCCAGGTCGAACTCCCACAAGTTGAAGTCCCGTTGTTGGCACGGGAGGATCCGGCGGATGAGCATGACCTGGACTATGTTGACAAGCTTGAGCTTCTTGCTTGTCATGTCCAAGATACATTTCTGGAGTCTGTCCAGCTCCATCGATGAACCCCATGACAAGCCCTTCTCTTTCCAGGAAGTGAGCCGTGTAGGGAATCCGGATCGAAACTCGGGGGCCGCTGCCCAGTTGGTGTCGCGTGGCTCGGTGATGTAGAACCAGGCCGATTGCCACCCCTTTATGGTCTCCACGAAGGAGCCCTCGAGCCATATAACATTGGGCATCTTGCCCACCATGGCTCCGCCGCATTCCTCTTGTTGGCCGCCCACCACCTTCGGCCTGATATTGAAGGTCTTCAGCCACAGACCGAAGTGGGGGCGGATGCGGAGGAAAGCCTCACAGACGATGATGAACACCGAAATGTTGAGGATGAAGTTCGGGGCCAGATCATGAAAGTCTAGCCCGTAGTAGAACATGAGGCCGCGGACGAATGGATGAAGGGGAAACCCCAGTCCATGGAGGAAGTGGTGGAGGAAAACTACCCTCTCATGAGGTTCCGGGGTAGGGACCATATGCCCCGCAGTAGGCAGCCGATGCGTGATATTCGTGGCTAAGTATCTGGCTTCGCGCTACTTTTTGATGTGTCCCTCCGTAATGGAGGAATCCATCTATTTGCCCCCCACTCCGGACATGCTTGGAGATGGTTGAGGGGAAGGATGTGGACTTGGGCGTTGGAGCTGGAGTGCGCAAGAATGGATAGGCAAGGAGGAAGAAGGCATGGGTAGAAAAAGGATAAACCGTATCCCTTTATCAGGGCGGCCTAAGCCATGTGCCCCCACTAGCCTGGTAAAACTCGCTTATCCCCCAAGCACCGTGATTGATGGCGCGGTTGGGTTACCCACGCCCATATTGATGAGAATCCTGCAATAGGGGGGACACGATCTCTGCTTTGACAAGATGTGTCAAGAAACCGCCTCGCGTTATGCGGGGCTGGTTAAAGAAAAACGGTTCAAATAATCGCCGAGCCATGGCATGATGTCATGTTGCCAAAACGTGTCAGCAGATTAGATTTGTGGAAATATTATTCTCTCTACGGTGGTATGTGGAACTTATTTTGTAGGGTCGGACACTATCTTTCATTCAAACTCTTCTGTGGTATATCCTGAGGAGGAACCCGCCTTGCAATGCCGAAGACAACACTGCATGCTGAACTCATCATCATTGAAGCCTGGTTCAGGGGCTACTGAGGGAGTCCGGGATTAGGGGGTCTCCGGACAGCCGGACTCTATCCTTTGGCCGGACTATTGGACTATGAAGATACAAGATTGAAGACTTCGTCCCGTGTCCGGATGGGACTCTCCTTGGCGTGGAAGGCAAGCTAGGCAATACGGATATGGATATCTCCTCCTTTGTAACCGACCTTGTGTAACCCTAACCCTCTCCGGTGTCTATATAAACCGAAGGGTTTTAGTCCGTAGGACAACATACTATCATACCATAGGCTAGCTTCTAGGGTTTAGCCTCTCCGATCTCGTGGTAGATCAACTCTCCTAATCATGCAATGTTTGAGGATTGGAACTAATGCATAAAAACTGGGTGATAAAGGGATATGATCAAAGTGTTACTTGCCTTGCTGATGATCCGCGTAACCTAGAGACTCCAAATAACACGCTTCGCACTCCGGGAATTCTATCGCAAACAAACAATAGCATACATAAGAAACAATCAAAGAAGCACGGGTAAAACTCAAATAAGAAGATCTAACCGGAAAGTTCAACTTAAGAACTCCGGTTTGCAAAAAGAATCAAATCAAACGGAGCAACAAAACTCAAACGACGAAGGAAGCAAGATCCGTTTACTATTCTGAACTAAGGTCAAATTTTACAGTACCAAAATCTTGTTCAAGTTTGTTAAGAGGAAAGAGAGTCTCGAGACGAAGATCTAGGCGCTTGAATCGCCTGATTCCGACTAACGAGCGAAAAGATAAACAGACACGAAAATCGGATCAGAAATCACGATCGAGAATAATCGTGGAAAAATCCGATAAAAAGAAAACCGGCGAACAAACTAACGAACGAGCGTTCGTTAGTTGTAACTAATGGGCGAAAACCGTTCGTTAACCCGAACATACGGACGAACGTCCGCTAATTAGAAGAACCGGGAAAAACCGGTGAACCGATCTAAAAAAACAAACTAGGGTTTCTAAAAAAACCGGACGGTTTAAAAAAACCGGCGGCGACGGATCGGCGCAGTACCTCCGGCGAGGCGGGATTGGGGCGGCGGCTTCGCAAGGCAGTGGGGCGCGGGCGGCGGAAGGCGGCGGCCTGGCTCGGGGCGGGGCACGGCGGCGGTGCTGGCGGCGGTGGTTGGTGGTGGTGGCGGCTCAGGGGCGAGTATATAAAGGGGGGCTTCGAGGAGGGGCCAAGGCGGCGGCAAGGAGGAGTCCCAGCCGGACTCCTCGTCCGAGTCGGCGGCGGCACGCGCGAGCGAGGGAAGGCGGCGGCGCGGGGTCGGTTGGGCCGGCCTGGCTGGGTTTCGGCCCTGTCGGCGCTTGGATGTTTTTTTAAAACAATTCCGCCGAACAGAAAAAAAATCCTAGAAAATAAAATAAAAATCTAAAAATGCCAAAACAAATTTTCACCGTCTAAATAAAATATTTAGAACGAGATGAACATTTTCTTGGCCCTAAAATGCAATTTTGAAAACATGCAATTTTTTTCTAATGCAAATAAAATCCAAATAAAATCTAATACATGATTTTAATATTTTTCCTCCAATATTTCAGTTATTTTGGCGAAGTCATATTATCTCCTCTCATGTATTTTAATATGAAATACTTTTCGGAGAGAAAAATAATTAAAACCAAAAATCCTCGTTTCCATATTTGATAAAAATTGAATATGAAAACCGGGAAATCCCCAACTCTCTCCGAGGGTCCTTGAGTTGCTTAGGATTTCGTGGATTGCAGAACGAAAATGCAATAAAATATGATATGCAAGAATGACCTATGTATAACATTCCAAATTGAAAATTTGGGATGTTACAAACCTACCCCCCTTAAGATGAATCTCGCCCTCGAGATTCGAGTTGGTTAGAAAATAGGTGTGGGTGGTCTTTGCGAAGATCATCCTCTTGTTCCCAGGTGGCTTCATCCTCAGTATGGTGACTCCACTGAACTTTGCAAAACTTAATAACCTTGCTGCGGGTGACTCAGCTGGCAAACTCAAGAATCTTAACTGGCTTTTCCTCATAAGTCAAATCATTGTCCAACTGAATCGCCTCCAAGGGTACTTTATCTCTTAATGGTATATCAGCCATCTCAGCATGACACTTCTTCAACTGTGAAACGTGGAACACGTCATGAACTCCTGACAGTCCTTCAGGTAACTCCAACTTGTAGGCAACTTCTCCCATCCGTTCCAAAACACGATGTGGTCCTACAAATCTCGGGGCTAACTTTCCTTTAACTCCAAAACGTTTCACTCCTCGCAAAGGCGATACTCGCATATATGCTCTGTCTCCAATTTCATAGGTTACCTCCTTGCATTTTGAGTCTGCATAACTCTTCTGCCTGGACTGAGCAATCTTCGATCTATCACGAATCAACTTAACCTTCTCCTCAGACTCCTTGATCAAGTCTGGTCCAAACAACTGTCGGTCTCCTACTTCATCCCACATCAACAGCGTTCTACACCTTCATCCATACAGGGCTTCGAACGGTGCCATCTTCAAACTGGCTTGGTAGCTATTCTTGTATGAGAACTCTATGGAAGGTAAATTGTCATCCCAACTAGATCCATAATCTAGAGCATAGGCTCTCAACATGTCCTCCAGAATCTGATTGACTCTCTCGGTCTGTCCATCCATCTGCGGGTGAAATGCTGTACTGAACTCCAATCTTGTTCCCAAAGTCTGGTGTAACTAATGCCAAAACTTTGAAGTAAACTGTGTTCCTCTATCTGATACGATGGTCCTTGGAACTCCATGCAGGCATACGATCCTGGACATATATATCTTGGCCAACTTCGCACTTGTATAAGTGGTTTTCACTGGGATAAAGTGAGACACTTTGGTCAAACGATCAACTACTACCCATATGGAATCATATCCTGATTTGGTCATGGGCAATCCGGTGATAAAGTCCATGCCAAGTTTATCCCACTTCCATTCGGGTATCGGCATAGGCTGTAACAATCCTGTCGGCTTTTGATGCTCTGCCTTCACTCTCTCTGACATACATCACATACGGCTACATACTCGGCAATATCCTTCTTCATACCCGTCCACCAGAAATGTTCCTTCGAATCCAAATACATCTTGGTGTTTCCGGGGTGTATCGGGTATGGTGAATCATGAACCTCCTATAGTATTAACTCCCTAATCCCTGGGTCATTGGGTACATAAACTCGGTCCTCAAACCATAAGGTGTCGTGCTCATCTTCATGAAAACCTTTTGTCTTTCCTTTGCTCATTTTCTCCTTTATCTCGGCAACTCTTTGTCATCCTTCTGAGCTTCTCGAATCTTGCCCAACAATGTAGACTGAACCTCCATTGTTGCAACAAAACCTCTTGGAACAATCTCCAATCGAAGTTCCATGATATCCTCTGATAACTCCTTCGGCAATCCCTTACCTTCAAGGACATTAGCATAATTCTCTCGGCTCAAGGCGTCTGCTATGACATTGGCCTTTCCTGGATCATAGTGAAGCTTCATGTCATAATCCTTTATAATCTCCAACCATCTCCTCTGCCTAAGGTTCAACTCCTTTTGTGTGAAGATGTACTTCAAACTTTTATGATTCGTGTACACATCACAACGGTTTCCAATAAGGTAATGTCTCCAAGTCTTCAATGCATGCACTACGGCTGCTAACTCCAAATCATGCGTGGCATAATTCAACTCGTGAGGTATTAGTTGTCGCGAGGCATATGAAACAACTCTTCTGTCCTGCATAAGAACACATCCAAGTCCCAAGCGAGAGGCATCACAATACACTTGGAAATCCTTATGTATATCTGGCAGTGTCAGCACCGGGCTGTAGTCAAATGTTTCTTCAACTCCTGGAAACTTGCTTCGCAATCTTCCATCCATTTAAACTTGGTATCCTTCTTCAATAATTCCATCATTGGCTTCGCAATCTTGGAAAAATTCTCAATGAATCTCCGATAGTATCCTGCGAGTCCAAGAAAACTGCGGATCTCGCTAACTGAAGTGGGTGCTAACCATTCAGTGACTGAATGAACCTTGCTGGGGTCTACCGCTATGCCTTCTCCTGATATAACATGTCCAAGGAATCCGACTTCCTTCAACCAAAACTCGCATTTGCTGAACTTGGCATACAACTGGTGTTCCCTGAGTTTCTTGAGAACTAAATGCAAATGCTCCTTGTGCTCCTCTTCATTATTCGAGTATACCATAATATCATCAATAAACACCACAACAAATTTGTCCAAATATTCCATGAAAACCTTGTTCATCATGCTCATGAAATAGGCAGGGGCGTTGGTCAGTCCAAACGACATGACCGTATACTCATATAATCTGTAACGCGTGGTGAATGTTGTCTTTGGTATATCTTTCTCTCGAATCTTCAACTGATGGTATCCCGATCGCAAATCGATCTTCGAAAACACCTTAGCTCCTTGCAGCTGATCAAACAGATCACTGATCATCGGTAGTGGGTACTTGTTCTTGATCGTCACTTCATTCAAGGCCCGATAATCAACAACCATTCTTAGGGATTTATCCTTCTTATCAACCAAAAGCACTGGATCTCCCCAAGGTGATGAACTTCTTCGAATGTAACCTTTCTCCAATAAATCCTTGATCTATTTCTTAATCTCTTCCAGATCATTCGCGGGCATCCGATAGGGTCTCTTGGATATTGTCCCTGTCCCTGGCAATAGCTCTATCAAAAACTCGATGTCTCGATCCGTTGGCATGCCTGGTAACTCCTCTGGAAAAACATCTAGGTAATCCCTCACTACAGGCACTTCCTCCTGAACAACTCCCGTGAGGGTATTCACTTGGATCCTCCTAGGCACATGCCTAGATACATACTTAATCCTTTTTCCCTCCGGGGTGGTGAGATAAATCAACTTACTAGCATAGTCAATGCTTCCTCCATACTTTGACATCCAGTCCATGCCTAATGTCACATCCAATCCTTGTGACTCCAAGATAATTAGATCGGACGGAAAAACATGGGTGCCAATTGTTAGGGGTATCTGGTCGCACGATCGACTAGCCATATACTCTGCTCCAGGTGAACTCACTAAGAGAGGGGTCCTAAGGGTTTGGGTTGCTAGTTTAAACTTATCCACGAATCCCCTTGATATGTATGAATGCGATGTACGAGTATCAAAAAGAACTAGAGCGGTAAATGACTTAACCAAAAACTTACCTATTACCGCGTCTGGCTGCTCTTCAACCTCCTCCACGTTAACGTGGTTCACTTGTCCTTTGTTGAATGGATTGGGCTTCTTCCCAGTGCTCCCATTTCCGTTTCCATTCTTTCCTTCTGGGCACTCCGTGGCATAGTGTCCAGTCTTCCCGCACTTGAAGCAAGTAACGTGACTTAGATCTTTTTTGGCGGGTGTGGCTGGATTGTGGCGGTTCTGACTGTTATTGGCTCCGTTCCCATTCCCATTCTTAGTACCATTGTGGTTATGCAATCCTCCTCCGGTGTGGTTATGACCTCCATGGTTATGAACAAGTCCTCCTGAGTTCGGGGTTAGGAGAGGCTTCTACTAAGCTCCTGAGTTATACCTCCCTTGTCCATACTTCCTCTTACGGCTCTCAATCTGCTGCTGCTTCCCTTCAATCATAAGAGCCGTATCTACCAACTCCTGGTAGTTGTTGAATGTTGCCACCATCAACTGCATGCTCAGCTCATCATTCAGCCCTTCCATAAATTTCTCCTGCTTCGCGGCATCTGTGGCCACATCGTCAGGGGCATAACGAGATAGCTTACTAAACTCATCCACGTACTGAACCACAGTATGGTTCCCTTGGCGTAAGTTGCAAAACTCACGCTTTTTCAGATTCATGGCTCTAGTTGAGACATAGGCTGTGCGGAAAGCTTGCTGAAACTGGTCCCAAGTGACGTTGGCTATGGGGAAAGTGGCCATGTAATTCTACCACCATGAGGTTGCTGGTCCATCCAATTGATGTGCGGCAAAGCGCACCTTCTCAGCATCTGTGAAACCTGCGGTGGTAAACTCCCTTCCAATATGGCGTAGCCAATCATCAGTGACTATAGGCTCGGTGCTACTGGAAAACACCGGCGGTTGTAACCTTAGAAAACGGGCTAGGTTGTCCACTGGCGGCGGGTTGTTGTTGTTGTTGTTGTTACCCTGGTTCTGAACTAGCAATTGCATCAAGGTGTTCTGTTGCTGGATCAACTGAGTGAGCTCCAGCGGGAAGGCAAATCCGGGTTCACGTCTCGGAGGCATCTGATGGGTTTAGATGGAAGAGATTAGAATGGAATGAGGTCTAATGAGAAGGCACTACCCATATGCACATGAGACAAACACAATCAATTCACTCAATCAATCAAGCAAGGTCATACAAGCGGTCTAGAACTATCGCAAAAGTGCTCAACTACTTCTAAATACATGGGGGAATACTACTAATCATTGGGTGGTCATCTAGAAATTTTGATCGGTGGAAGACTCCATGATATCTGCTCCAGCTTCGTCTTCAAAGTCATCATCACTATGGTCGGAGTCGGTGTCGTCGATGATGATGTAGTCCTCCGGACGAATATCCTTGGGTTCTTCATCTTCTTCTACTGGAGTGGGGTCTCCCATGAATATTCCGATCTTCTTAATCAAGTTGTCATTCTTCTCCAGTAGTGTCGCAATTTCCTCCTCATATCCATCGCGTGTAGACTTAAGTTCTTCTTCCAGCTCGATGATCCTTGTCTTCGCCTTCTTCAAATCTATCATGTCCGCGCACATCTGATTCTCCTGGCGTTGAATGTGTTGGTTTAGTTCCTGGATGAAAGCTGTAATTGATCTATCCTTCCTGGTGCTGATCATCTCCCATTGCTCGTCTCGGTGCCCACATATCTGGTAGATAGTGTCCTTAAGATCCTTGTGATATACTTCTCCAATGTGTCCCATGGTGATGTGAGCTGCCATAATCTTTCCTAAACTCCAGGTTGGTGCGTTGAAGGAAAATTCTATAGGTTTAGTGACTGGCTTGAAGGTCCTTCCTGGAACTTGAACTTGAATCATCCATCACTCCTCTTCTGGTAAAGTGGCGTTGTAGGTCCCGGTGAAGCTTGGTATTCCAATGTTCAAGTACCTAGTGACTTCCTTCAAGTGTCGTCCAAAAGGTGATTCTTCCTCCGATTGTGCAAACTTGTTCTTCATCTCCGCCATCCTAAGGAGTGGAAAATGGAGAGGAGTCAGAAGTGAGAAGAGAATAGTGATCTAGGGCTTTAGCTTAGTGGTCGTGTCCTACACTCAGTGTGTGCTCTGATACCATCTTTGTAGCGACCCGACCTCAAACGGTCAAGTCTCTGTGCTTCAGTGTCATCCCTGGATCGATAATGCTGACACACACAATACTCGAAGGATTTATAACAGAGTAGCAATCACACACTTATTACATCGGATGTCTCAAAAGAGAACTTATTACAATAAATATGGCTTAAGGCCATCTAATACGATAACATCGGAAGTCTTGGAAGATAAAGTGAGTCCATCAACTCCAACGGCATAGCTGAGCTGCACGGCAATGACGTAACGAACCTTACTCCTCGTCTGAAAAGTCTGCAACATAATACGTTGCAGCTCGAAAATGGGTCAGCACATGGAATGTGTTGGCAAAGTAACACAATAGAGCAAGAACAGAATAATGCTATCACTACATGCAAATTTGGCTGGTGGAAAGCTCTATGGTTACAGTTTTTGCGAAAAGCCAATTTTTCCCTACAACAAAGGAATAGATTTTAAATTTACTATCATGGTAGTTGAAACATCATTGAGAAGGTTCCTCCAACTCAATCCCAATTAAAGTGATTAACAACCCAACAATATTAATTACAAGTGATGAGATACTTAAGATACTCCAAGTACTAGATACTCAAGATTGTCCATAACCGGGGACACAGCTAACCATGATTAGTTTATACACTCTGTAGAGGTTTGCACACTTTTCCCCACAAGACCCGATCGCCTCCATTGGATTTCTCGCACTACATGGTGTTTGACAAACGGATGACCGAGACACGGTCTTTCAGAAACATTAACTCTCTACTCTGGGTAAACCATACCAAACCTACAAACCCACTACCTGCTGATTTACCTCTTCAAGAGCTTCACGTAACTTACTCAACTATGCTAGAGCCCATAATAGCTTGTGGCTGCACACAGAAGTTTCTAGCATGAATCATCTCAGTTCCCTTTGAGCCTGGGTGGCGGTCCATAGGAAGACCACACGTGTACTCCGGGATTTCCAAAATACAGGCAACACTGGGTACTCTAGGTGCCTCAAACCACCCAGATGTGTATTTAAGTTGCCACCTTAAGTTGAACCATTAATTAACAATCTCACATCTGTCATGGATTTCACTCACCCAAACCACGTCTACGAGCATAGCATAGCAATATAAGTAACGCGTAGAAGTAACTCCCAGGGTTTGAATGTAATAGGGTAATAGGTTCTACCTCAATAACTACTTCCCAACCCACATGTTAATGACATCCTAATCATGCAATGATTGAGGATTGGAACTAATGCATAAAAACTGGGTGATAAAGGGATATGATCAAAGTGTTACTTGCCTTGCTGACGATCCGCGTAACCTAGAGACTACAAATAACACGCTTCACACTCCGGGAATTCTATCACAAACGAACAATAGCATACATAAGAAACAATCAAATAAGCATGGGTAAAACTCAAATAAGAAGATCTAACCGGAAAGTTCAACTTAAGAACTCCGGTTTGCAAAAAGAATCAAATCAAACGGAGCAACGAAACTCAAACGGTGAGGGAAACAAGATCCGTTTACTAA
The DNA here is from genome assembly GCF_018294505.1 of Triticum aestivum. NCBI lineage: Eukaryota > Viridiplantae > Streptophyta > Magnoliopsida > Poales > Poaceae > Triticum > Triticum aestivum. The sequence goes on along the minus strand of NC_057794.1, from coordinate 143,974,983 downwards.
TCTGAACTAAGGTCAAATTTTACAGTACCAAAATCTTCTTCAAGTTGGTTAAGCGGAAAGAGGGTCTCGAGACGAAGATCTAGGTGCTTGAATCGCCTGATTCCGACTAATGAGCGAAAAGATAAACAGAAACGAAAATCGGATCAGAAATCGCGATCGAGAATAATCGCGGAAAAAATCCGATAAAAAGAAAACTGACAAACACACTAACAAACGAGCGTTCGTTAGCTGTAACTAACGGGCGAAAACCGTTCGTTAACACGAACGTACGGACGAACGTCCGCTAATTAGAAGAACCAGGAAAAACCGGTGAACCGATCTAAAAAAATGAACTAGGGTTTCTAAAAAAACCGGATGGTTTTTTAAAAAAACCGGCGGCGACGGATCGGCGTGGTACCTTCGGCGAGGCGGGATTGGGGCGGCGGCTTCGCGGGGCGGCGGGGCTCGGCGGCGGCGCGGCGCGGCAAGGCGGCGGCGTGGCTGCAGCGGTGGCGGCGAGGCGTGGGCGATGGCGCGGCTCGGGGCGAGTCTCGGTGGCGGTGCTGGCGGCGGTGGTTGGTGGTGGTGGCGGCTCGGGGGGAGTATATAAGGGGGGGCGGCTTGGAGGAGTGGCCAAGGCAGTGGCGAGGAGGAGTCCCGGCTGGACTCCTCGTCCGAGTCGGCGGCGGCACGCGCGCGTGAGGGAAGGCCGCGGCGCGGGGGCGGTTGGGCCGACCCGGCTGGGTTTCGGCCCAGTCGGCGCTTGGAAGTTAAAAAAACAATTCCGCCGAACAGAAAAAAAATCCTAGAAAATAAAATAAAAATCTAAAAATGCCAAAACAAATTTTCATCGTCTAAATAAAATATTTAGAACGAGATGAACATTTTCTTGGCCCTAAAATGCAATTTTGAAAACTTTCAATTTTTTTTCTAATGCAAATAAAATCCAAATAAAATCTAATAAATAATTTTAATATTTTTCCTCCAATATTTCAGTTATTTTGGAGAAGTCATATTATCTCCTCTCATGTATTTTAATATGAAATACTTTTCGGAGAGAAAAATAATTAAAACCAAAAATCCTCGTTTCCATATTTGGTAAAAATCAAATATGAAAACCGGGAAATCCCCAACTCTCTCCGAGGGTCCTTGAGTTGCTTAGGATTTCGAGGATTGCAGAACAAAAATGCAATAAAATATGATATGCAAGAATGACCTATGTATAACATTCCAAATTGAAAATTTGGGATGTTACACGACAACATGGGTTTCTTGCCAAACCACAGTTCGTATGGTGTCGTCTCAATGGATTTCAATGGTGCCCTATTTAACGTGAATGCAACCGTCTCTAAAGCATAACCCCAAAACAATAGCGGTAAATCAGTAAGAGACATCATAGATCGCAACATATCTAATAAAGTGTGGTTATGACGTTTGGACACACCATTACGCTGTGGTGTTCCAGGTGGCGTCAGTTGCGAAACTATTCCGCATTGTTTCAAATGTAGACCAAACTCGTAACTCAAATATTCTCCTCCACGATCAGATCATAGAAACTTTATTTTCTTGTTACGATGATTTTCCACTTCACTCTGAAATTCTTTGAACTTTTCAAATGTTTCAGACTTACGTTTCATCAAGTAGATATACCCATATCTTCTCAAATCATCTGTGAAGGTCAGAAAACAACGATACCCGCCATGAGCATCAAAACTGATCGGATTGCATCATCAGTATGTATTATTTCCAGTAAGTCTGTTGCTCGTTCCATTGTTCCGGAGAATAGAGTCTTAGTCATCTTTCCCATGAGGCATGGTTCGCAAGAATCAAGTGATTCATAATCAAGTGATTCCAAAAGCCCATCAGCATGGAGTTTCTTCATGCGCTTTACACCAATATGACCTAAACAGCAGTGCCACAAATAAGTTGCACTGTCATTATTAAACTTATATATTTGGCTTCAATAATACTATGAATATGTGTATCACTACTATCAAGATTTAGTAAAAATAGACCACTCAACAAGGGTGTATGACCATAAAAGATATTACTCATATAAATAGAACAACCATTATTCTCTGATTTAAATGAATAACCATCTCGCATGAAACAAGATCCAGATAAAATGTTCATGCTTAATGCTGGTGCCAAATAACAATTATTCAGGTCTAAAACTAATCTCGAAGGTAGATGTAGAGGTAGCATGCCGACGACGATCACATCGACTTTGGAACCATTTCCCACGCGCATCATTACCTCGTCCTTAGCCAATCTTCGCTTAATCCATCGCCCCTGTTTCGAGTTGCAAATATTAGCAACAGAACCAATATCAAATACCTAGGCACTACTTCGAGCATTAATAAGGTACACACCAATAACATGTATATCAAATATACCTTTCACTTTGCCATCCTTCTTATCCGCCAAATAGTTGGGGCAGTTCCGCTTCTAGTGACCTGTCCCTTTGCAGTAGAAGCACTCAGTGTCAGGCTTAGGTCCAGACTTGGGCTTCCTCACTTGAGAAGAAACTTGTTTGCTGTTCTTCTTGAAGTTCCCCTTCATCCCTCTGCCCTTCTTCTTGAAACTGGTGGTCTTGTTGACCATCAACACTTGATGCTCCTTGATTTCTACCTCCGCAACATTTAGCATCACGAAGAGCTCGGGAATTGTCTTATCCATCCCTTGCACATTATAGTTCATCATGAAGATTTTGTAGCTTGGTGGCAGTGGTTGAAGAACAATGTCAATGACACTATCAACCGGAAGATTAACTCCCAGCTGAGTCAAGTGATTGTGGTACCTAGACATTCTGAGTATGTGTTCACTGACAGAACTATTCTCCTCCATTTTGCAGCTGTAGAACTTATTGGAGATTTCATATCTCTTAATTCGGGCATTTTCCTGAAATATTAGTTTCAACTCCTGGAACATCTCATATGCTCCATGACATTCAAAATGTCGTTGAAGTCCCGGTTCTAAGCCGTAAAGCATGGCACACTGAACTATCGAGTAGTCATCAACTTTGTTCTGCCAGGTGTTCATAACATCTGGAGTTGCTCCTGCAGCGGGTTTGGCACCTAGCGGTGCTTACAGGACGTAATTCTTCTATGTAGCAATGAGGATAATACTCAAGTTATGGACCCAGTTTGTGTAGTTGCTACCATCATCTTTCAACTTAGCTTTCACTAGGAATGCATTAAAATTCAACGGAACAACATCACGGGCCATTTATCTACAACAACATAGACATGCAAAATACTATAAGGTACTAAGTTCATGATAAATTAAAGTTCAATTGATCATATTACTTAAGAACTCCCACTTAGATAGACATCCCTCTAATCATCTGAGTCATCACGTGATCCATATCAACTAAATCATGTCCGATCATCACGTGAGATGGAGTAGTTTTCAATGGTGAACATCACTATGTTGATCATATCTGCTATATGATTCACGGTCGACCTTTAGGTCTCAGTGTTCCAAGGCCATATCTGCATATGCTAGGCTCGTCAAGTTTAACCTGAGTATTCTGTTTGTGCAAAAATGGCTTGCACCCGTTGTATGTGAACGTAGAGCTTATCACACCCGATCATCACGTGGTGTCTCGGCACGACGAACTGTAGTAATGGTGCATACTCAGGGAGAACACTTATACCTTGAAATTTAGTGAGAGATCATCTTATAATGCTACTGCCGTACTAAGCAAAATAAGATGCATAAAGGATAAACATCACATGCAATCATTATAAGTGATATGATATGGCCGTCATCATCTTGTGCCTTTGATCTCCATCTCCAAAGCACCGTCATGATCACCATCGTCACTGGATTGACACCTTGATCTCCATCGTAGCATCATTGTCATCTTGTCAACTATTACTTCTACAACTATCGCTACCGCTTAGTGATAAAGTAAAGAAATTACATGGCTATTGCATTTAATACAATAAAGCGACAACCATATGACTCCTGCCAGTTGCCGATAACTGTGTTACAAAACATGATCATCTTCTCATACAACAGTTTATATAATCACGTCTTAACCATATCACATCACAACATGCCCTGCAAAAACAAGTTAGACGTCCTCTACTTTGTTGTTGCAAGTTTTACGTGGCTGCTATGGGCTTAGCAAGAACCGTTCTTACCTACGCATCAAAAACCACAACGCGGTATAGCGATTACTTTTTGATCTTCAGAAAGAACCCTGTTCATTGAATCCGATTCAACTAAAGTTGGAGAAACTGACACCCGCCAGCCACCTCTGTGCAAAGCACATCGGTAGAACCAGTCTCACGAACGCGGTCATGTAATGTCGGTCCGGGCCGCTTCATCCAACAATACCGCCAAATAAAGAAACAACTAGTGACGGCAAGAAATACATATATATACCCATGCCCACAACTCATTTGTGTTCTACTCATGCATATAACATCTATGCATAGACCTGGCTCGGATGCCACTGTTGGGGAATGCAGTATTTCAAAAAAATTCCTACAATCACATAAGATCTATCTAGTGATGCATAGCAACAAAAGGGGAGAGTATGTCTACGTACCCTCATAGACCAAAAGCGGAAGTGTTAAGAAACGTGGTTGATGTAGTCGAACGTCTTCGCGATCCAACCGATCAAGTACCGGACGCATGACACCTCCGCGATCTACACACGTTCAGCTCGGTGACGTCCCTGATACTATTGATCCAGTTGAGGCCGAGGGAGAGTTTCGTCAGCACAACGGCGTGTTGACGGTGATGATGAAGTTACCGGCACAGGGCTTCGCCTAAGCACTACGACGATATGACCGAGGTGTGTATCTGTGGAGGGGGCACTGCAGACGGCTAAAAATTGTCAACTTGTGTGTCTATGGGGTGCCCCCTCCTCCGTATATAAAGGAGGGGAGGAGGGGGCCGGCCGGCCTCATGGTGCGCCCCCAAGGGGGGATTCCTACTCCTACTAGGAGTAGGTTTCCCCCCTTTCCTAGTCCTAATAGGAGGGGGAAGGAAGGGGAAGAGGGGAAGAAGGAAAGGGGGGCCGGCCCCCCTCCCAATTCGGATTGGGCTTGGGGGCACGCGCCCACCTCTTGGCCGCCTCCTCTCTCTTCCACTAAAGCCCATGTAGGCCCATTAAGCCCCTGAGGGGTTCTGGTAACCCCCCGGTACTCCGGTATATGCCCGAACTCTTCCGAAACCGTTCTGGTGTCCAAACATAACCTTCCAATATATCATTCTTCATGTCTCGAACATTTTGACACTCCTCATCGTGTCCATGATCACATCCGGGACTGTAAACTACCTTCGGTACATCAAAACACATAAACTCATAATACCGATCGTCATCGAACGTTAAGTGTGCGGACCCTACGGGTTCGAGAACTATGTAGACATGACCGAGACTCATCTCTGGTCAATCACCAATAGCGGAACCTAGATGCTCATATCGGTTCCAACATATTCTACGAAGATCTTTATCGGTCAAACCGCATAACAAACATACATTGTTCCCTTTGTCATCGGTATGTTACTTGCCCTAGATTCGATCGTCGGTATCATCATACCTAGTTCAATTCTCATTACTGGCAAGTCTCTTTACTCATTCCGTAATGCAACATCCCATAACTAACTCATTAGTCACATTACTTGCAAGGCTTATAGTGATGTGCATTACCGGGAGGGCCTAGAGATACCTCTCCGACAATCGGAGTGACAAATCCAAATCTTGATCTATGCCAACTCAAAAAACACCATCGGAGAGACCTTTAGAGCATCTTTATAATCACCTAGTTATGTTGTGATGTTTGATAGCACACTAAGTGTTCCTCCAGTATTCGGGAGTTGCATAATATCATAGTCATAGGAACATGTATAAGTTATGGAGATAGCAATATCAATAAACTAAACGATCATAGTGCTAAGCTAACAGATGGGTCAAGTAAATCACATCATTCTCTAATGATGTGATCTTGTTCATCAAATTACAACTCATGTCTATGGCTAGGAAACTTAACCATCTTTGATTAACGAGCTAGTCAAGTAGAGGCATACTAGTGACACTCTGTTTGTCTATGTATTCACACATGTACTAAGTTTAGGGTTAATACAATTCTAGCATGAATAATAAAAAATTATCATGATATGAGGAAATATAAATAACAACTTTATTATTGCCTCTACGGCATATTTCCTTCAGTTGCAATCTCAACAACTCCGTGCTCATCCAAGTACCGACAAGGGTTAGATAACATGCATGGGTGCAAGCATAGTTCCAAGATATGTGATCATCATTTTAAGAGAAATATAAACAATTAGTCAAACGCTCATGCCTTGCATGTATCCAAATGGAGTTTCTACTCCAAGTTTGAGGCATCAATGATTTTCAATACACCTCTCAAAGGGAAAAATACTTTATCGTCAAGCGGTTTGGTGAATATATCCGCTAATTGCTTATCGGTATGAACATGCTTAAGATTGATGTCTCCTTTGAAATGATGTCGAACTTCAATATTCTTAGTTCAAGAATGTTGCACGGGATTGTGAGAAATCTTAATGGCACTCTCATTATCACAAAGCAATGGAACATGTTTCACATATATCCCACAATCTTTAAGAGTTTGGGTCATCCAAAGTAATTGAGCACAACATGAACCGACGGCAATGTATTCTTCTTCGGCAGTGGATAAGGATACTAAGTTTTCTTTCTTGGATGACCAAGACACAAGAGATCTACCAAGAAATTGACAAGTACCCAAAGTTAAGTTTCTATCAACCTTGTCACCGGCATAGTCCAAATCGGAGTAGCCGACAGGATCAAAAGAAGACCTCTTAGGATACCAAATGCCAAAGTTTGGTGTATGAATTAAGTATCTCACTATTCTTTTTACAGCCTTAAGAAGACACTCTTTAGGGCCCGCTTGATATCATGCACACATGCACACACTTAGCATAATATCAGGATGGGAGGCACATAGATATAACAATGAACCAATCATAGAGCGGTAAACCTTTTGGTCAACTGGTTTGCCATCCTTAGTGAAGTCAAGATGTCCACTGGTAGGCATGGGTGTTTTCATACCTTTGCTTTCTTCCATGTTGAACTTCTTGAATAAGTCCTCGGTATACTTTGTTTGGGAAACAAAGGTACCCTCCTTAGTTTCCTTGATTTGCAAACCAAGAAAGAATTTGAGTTCACTCATCATATACATCTCAAACTTCTCCGACATTAGCCTTCCAAACTTTTCACTAAAATGAGGGTTAGTCGAACCAAATATGATACCATCCACATAATTTTCGCACACAAATAATTCACCATTAACCCTTTTAGTAAAAATTGTAGAACCTATATATTTTTCCAATCTCGAAGCCTTTTTCAATAAGGAACTTGGTCAAGCATTTATACCACGCTCTAGGAGCTTTTTTAAGACCATAAAGTGCTTTGTGAAATTTGTAAACATGATCGGGTTTCTAGGGATTAACAAAGCCGGGAGGTTGTTTAACATAAACTTCCTCCTCAATTTCACCATTTAGAAAAGCACTTTTAATGTCCATTTGGTATAATGTGATATCATGGTGATTGGCATAAGCAAGTAAGATGCGTACGGACTCAAGTATAGGAACGGGGGCATATGTCTCACCATAGTCCATACCTTCGGCTTGAGTGTAGTCTTGGGCGACGAGACGGGCCTTATTGTGTATAACTTGTCCATCTTCATCTTGCTTATTCCGAAGCACGCATTTGGTTCCAATGACATTTTAGTTGCTGTCCTGCTTTTCTACCAATGTCCACACTTGGTTCCTCTCGAAATTGTGTAGCTCTTCATGCATGGCGTTCACCCAATCCGGATCATCAAGAGCTTCTTCAACCTGCATAGGTTCAATACTAGATATGAATGAATAATTTTCACAAAAGTTAGCCAAATGAGTTTTAGAGTGAGTAATTCTCCCGGTTTGAATATCATCAAAGATTTGTTCGACGGGATGATCTCTTGAAACTCTTGCTCTAACTTGTGAGAGCTTTTGTTTGGGTCGGGGTGGAACATCCTCTTTATCATCTTGTTCTTCCTCTTGGCCTTCTTCATTGTTGGTGTTGTTGTTCTCTTGTGGAGGTGGAGAAGGAAGTTGATGAGGTTCATCTTGTTGGACTTACTTATTTCCTCCATCTTGGCGTGTTCCACTTGTGGATGCCTCCAAGTCAACATGTGGTTCCCCTTTTCATGAGGTTGAGGCTTCCACTCGGACGGACGAGGTACTATCCTTCCCCTCCGTTAGGCGAATCTTGCCAGTAGACAAGTCTTGGATTGCTTCCAAAGGATCTTCGTCTCTGTTGACGCTCAAAAGGGCACAATCATAAAATTTGGTTAAAGCTATATCAAAATTAATTCAAACTTATGATTGGAAGTCACCATGTGATGGCTCTCTTCAAGAAGGTCAATATGGATAAGAAGATAGTCTAAAATGGAGCTCGGACACAAAAGTTATGACAAGTTCAGAGATGCTCATGTTGACACCAGAGTAAAGAAAGACATGAAACTCAATCAAGATGGCCTCTGATGGAAACTGTTTCAACATGAAAGTTGTGTGTCTCGTCGAAATGATAGATTTTGATATAAAAATCGTCTTAATCTGAGTTCGGATGAAACCTATGGAGGCAAAACAAGGTCAGAAATAGAAGCTGCAGAGTCATTTCGGACCGACCGAGTTGGTTTGATCGGTGAGATCGAGTTGGTGAAAAAAATTACCAGAGAGTTGGCAATGTTAACTCGGTGGGACCGAGGCAAACCAATTGGTGAGACCGAGTTGATCCAGGAAATTACAGAAAGTTACAACGAGTTGGCCACGTTCACTCGGTGGGACCGAAGCAGACCAATTGGTGAGACCGAGTTGATCCGGAAAATTGCCAAATATTCTTGTCCGAGTTAGGTTAGGGTTTTTGATGTTTTGAACGGAATTATAAGTCCTTTTCTTGTACGGGAAGTCCAACCGCCTCATAAATAGATGAGAGGTGACGGCCGATTGAACAACACACAATCGAACATATCAATCTATCATCTTTTACCTTTACCTTTATCTCCCTCCCTTGTTCTTATTCTTCCTCATTCTTCTTTCATTCTTCTTGTTGTAGGGCGACAAACCTCGAGTCCCTAGGGGCGATCAGGTCAGCCTAGGGCAACCCATAGCCGCCGCGCACCCTGACAGGGTCCCACCCGGGCGTGTGGGGTTTCGGGTCCTCAAAATCACCCGTCGAATTGCTTGCGTACCGTGCTTCTAGCCGGGTCTCCTTCGACGTGAGCTGTGGTGCATCACCCTCGGTGTTGGAGGTACACGGTGACGTGTTTGTGTGCGAACACACTTTTTGGTGACTCCGCTGGGGACGAAGCTTTGAACGGTCTCCAGCCCGTTCTTGCTACGAAGAGATCGTCATCTAGGGTTTGCAATCTACAAAGGTAATATGAATATCCAATTCACATATGTAGATGCAAATAATGCATATGTTGTTGCTAGATCATCTAATGAGAATAATGTATCGGCTAGCCCTAGCTTTATCAATCATGCATCTAATTATGTGCAAGGGCCGATGCAACAAAATCTCCATGATTCTACTTCATATAATTTTAGCAACATGCAGCATATGTATCCCAACTCCCATGCATCGGCAACCCCACAAATTTATATGCCGATGAATAACATGATGAGTTCGGTTAGTCAAGTTGAGACACCCTATGTAGGAACTTCCAATGGTATGCAACTAAGTGTTTCATGTTTTTATTCATCGGCAAATAACTTGCAGTACGTTAATCCAAACGTGTCGGTGGATAGGGGAATTGGCCATGTTACTACTAGTGATTTGGTCAATTACCCTCAAACACCATATGCTACACCTAATGCTACTAATTTTTCGGCACCATACGCAACTGTTGATGTCCATAATTCGGCTCCACACCTTCATGGTCATGGTCGAATAAGTGAAACTTCTGCAGGAGCACAAATGCCTTCACCTACTACCGTGGCATATCATGTACCCCCTACACAATTACACAATTTCGGCAACATCTCATTGCCGAAGGAGTCTAAAAGAATCGGTGGGCAACCATATCCAGACTGGGTGGTTGAGAACAACCTTACATTCTCTTGGGATTTATGCAACTCCATTCGACAGGAACTAATAGAAGGCGGGAAGCCTCTTGATTTTGTTGCAGTAAAAGCTAGAGTTGTGCAAATGATGCAGTCACCCAGTGCTGTACCATCTAGTGTACCACCTAAACAATTGCAAAGTTTCGGCACCTCATTGCTGAAAGAGTCTCAAAGTATTGGGGGGCAATCTCATGAGGAGTGGATGGAAATTGAGATGAAAAGGTTCAAAGCTCGCCAAGCTGAGATGTGGGCTAGAATTAGACAAGAGCGAGAAGCCTTGCAAATTCAAAAAGATAAATTTATTGATTCAGGTAACGAAGAAAATTCGTTTATTGGAAAAGCCGAATCAAGTAGTATATATTCTGAGTCCGTCAAATCCAAAGATGCAAGCATTATTGAGAAAGGGCATGGAAAGCATAGCAAGGCAGTCATGCTTGATTTTTCTGAAGTTAATGGAACCTACTTCCTTCCCTATGAGTTTCGTGCCATAGAAATTGACGAGCTTCAAGGACAAGAACAAGTAGCTGAACAAAGTTCGGTTGAAAAAGATCTTCGAATTTATGATGCATGGAATCAAGAAGAAAATTGTGAAACCGTGTTGGGAAGCCATCCAGAAGCAAAGCACGATTTATTCATTCCATGCAATCATCATGCTCTCCCAACATATTTGAACGGGTATGTCTAGCCAGTAATTTACCTATTTTCATATTTGGTCGTAACTTTATTGTTGATGCATCTATTAGAAAAATTCTCATAAGTAATTTTCAAAGAACAATCAAGAAGGGTAATTTACATGTTAGCAATAAAATTGTTACAAAGCATATCGGTCAATATATTGTACCATTCAAAGAGACCGATAGTGAATTATTACTGCAACCAAAGCATTTCCCATTGCTTTATTTAAAGTTCAAATCTAATTGGGTAGCTTTGCTTGCATCATACATGGCTTACGCGTGGTCTCAATTGAGACATGTATCTTCTAACTACTTTGATATCAGAAATTTAAAGCCAAAGTTCAAATCTTTTGAGAAAACCGATGCTAGTATAGTTTTTTTATTTAAGGACATCGGAAAAAGAATGCGAAAGAGAATTCATAGCCAAATGGGAAGATGCCAAATCTAAGCCATTCGTTTGCTTAAATCCAAAGCCGTTCTCACAACAAGATCGGCTAGAAAACAAAAGGTATACATTTGATTCAAACATGTGTGGTCAAATCTTTGATTTATTGTTAAAAAATAATTACATTAGAATTCTTGATCCCCATGTCAAGCCATCTATCCAAGGACGAATGTTGCAAGTTGCATGATTCGTTCAAGCATAATTTTGAGGATCGCAACATGTTTCGTCATATAGTTAAATCGTCCATTGAAAAAGGACGATTGAAATTTGTTGAAACACAAAGAGATGACCAGTCTATTCCAATTGGTCCTGATGGCAAAAGGTTTATGCATCGGCTGCTTCAAGCCGATCCATTTAAAGAGAAGGTAAAAAATGCAAGTGACGGGATCAAGCTTTCAAGAAAAGAAGTTATTGAAGAGCATAATGAACACAGTCTTGAGGGCGAGAATTCTATCGAAGCTACAATGAAGACGCCAAGGACTGGGGGGAGCAAGCAAATTCAGAGATCGGTGCAAGCACAACCAAAGGAAACAAAGGCCGAAATAATCACAAGGGTAAGAGATCAAAAATCACATTCACAGAGTTACTAGCTAAATATCAAAAAGCAAGTGAAGAAAAAAGTGCTTATCGGCCTAGTAGTGCAAACACATCAAGATCATGCCCTAGGCGCAAATATGAGGATCGGTATTGGCAAAGTGAGAATTTTAATACAACATATTCATATCCTTATTTTGGGCCACCAATGCCAATGTTGTGGATGCATCCCTATGCTCATGTAGATCCATATCCATCGTGGGACAGGTATGATACAAGGGCACATTCTCCATTTTATTTTACACCATCTTACCAATATTATGCATCTCCAAGAAGATCAACATTTGAACAATCATATGTTAAAGACCATTCAATCATAAGGAATCGGTTCGAAGCTCAAGGAAGAAGAAAGAGGTGGTCAAACAAGTTTACCGCATTAAAAGAGATGGTCGTAAGAGTGGTACTTTAGATTTGATCTCAAATGAAAAGGAATGAAACTAACCATAAGAGAATCAAGCCAACTTTTGAGATGTTGTTATCCAAATATGCAAATCAAGCGGCCGGTTCTAGCTCTAATCGGCCATCGCATTCAAAGTGTTCAAGATCGCCTCCGGAGGAAGAGTTTCGATGCCATGCAACACCATATGGGTCATGGGCACCGACACCATGGATGTCACAACCCCCCTTTGTGCCATATTACATGGGAGATTTCAATGGAGGATGGGGGCAGCCCCCAATGGCTCCTTATGCTTTTCGTATGGGGTGGGCAGCACCTAGAAGGCTTGATCGTAAGAGGCTTTATTATCCCACACAAGGTCGTTCGAGCCATGTTGCTAATCGGCCAACAAAAATTTCTCCAAGAAAGGTCAATAAAAAAGTGTGGCATGTTAAGTCACCTAATGGGGAAATTTCGAAACGCGACAAGCAAGAGGAGATCACAAAGCCGATTGTTGGTAATCCGGCTAATTCTAATGGTGATATTCTTATTGTTCAACAGGGTTCCATGGCTAATGATCATGAGGCTAGCACAAGCAGGGCCAAACATGGGGATCCCAAATGTATTCAACCTAGGTGGTGTCCTCCAGGTTTAACTAAGACAATGAAAAGGAGATTACAACGCATGAGGAACCACGAGAAGGTAGAGCGCCAAGTTCAGAAGCAAAGGGATGAATTGTTCAATCAAATTCGTCCCATGACGCTCACAAAACAAGTGTGGAGGCCTAAACAAAAAGAAAATGCAGATGCTTCTACATTAGCTGCAGCAACACGTTCACCACCAAAAGAGGATGATGCGACCCCTATTACATCGTCCACACCACCTGAAACATCCCCTTCAATTGAGTAAACTTTAAGCCCAATATACACATTGGGAAATAAAGATGAGATGGTGGATTACGGATCTACGCCGGTTCGGGAAGGTATGGATATTAATGTGGTGTATTACTTACCTGCCGAGTTTCGTGCTACAGGTGAAGAAGGGCAGGTGGCCCATATAGATTTTGGTCCTAAGAATGCTATTTTCGAGAAGCCAAAAGAACCGGTGAAACACTTGAAGCCCTTGTACGACAAAGGTCATATTAACGGATCACCGATGGCTAGAATGCTTGTTGATGGTGGTGCTGTGGTAAATATTATGCCCTATTCGGTATTCAAGAAGTTAGTTATATGATGATGCATTGATGAAGACCAATATGGTACTTAATGGATTTGAGGGTAAAGAAAAGACAGAGGCCAAAGGTGTGATGTGCATGGAATTCACTGTGGGAAGCAAAACTTTGTCCACCACATTCTTCATTGTCGACGTGCAAGGTAACTATAATGTTATATTAGGCCACGATTGGGTTCATGCTAACCAATGTGTTCCATCTACCATGCATCAATTCCTAATACAATGGGTCAATGATGAGGTAGAAGTCATTCACGTGGATAATTCAGCTTGTGTTGCTTTGACCGATGCATCAGTGGATTTGAATCATCCTGATGTTACTTGCTTAACAGGGCGTGACCTCTCAGAGTTTGATTTCCTTAGTGCCACAAGGAACAGGCTCATTCCCATCTCTTTAAAGCCGATTGGTGGTAATCGGTTCCAAGGTATGATGTAAATAAGAAGCTAAAATCAATGGCCGATATAGAATTATCGCCCTAAGCATGAACATGGCCGACATAGATTTATCCCCCTAAACACCTATAAATTGCCAATGGAGTGTTGACATCTTCCTTAGAACAAACATGGTACAAGTTATTTTTCGGCACGCTAGCTTTATCGAAAAATAGGGGGCCTGTGTTGACGCTCAAAAGTGGGACAATCATAAAATCTGCTTAAAGCTATATCAAGATTAATTCAAACTTATGATTGGAAGTCACCATGCGATGGCTCTCTTCAAGATGGTCAAGATGGATAAGAAGATGGTCTAAAATGGAGCTCGGACACAAAAGTTATGACAAGTTTAGAGATGCTCATGTTGACACCAGAGTAAAGAAAGACATGAAAATCAATCAAGATGGCCTCTGATGGAAACTGTTTCAACATGAAAGTTGTGCGTCTCGTTGAAACGATTGATTTTGATATAAAAATAGTCTTAATCCGAATACGGATGCAACCTGTGGAGGGAAAAGAAGTTCAAAATAGAAGCTGCAGAGTCATTTCGGACCGACCGAGTTGGTCCGAAAAATTACCAGAGAGTTGGCAACGTTAACTCGGTGGGAACGAGGCAAACCAATCGGTGAGACCGAGTTGATCCGGGAAATTACAAAAAGTTACAGAGAGTTGGCCACGTTCACTCGGTGGGACTGAAGCAAACCAATCGGTGAGACCGAGTTGATCCGAAAAATTGCCAAAGATTCATGTCCGAGTTAGGTTAGGGTTTTTGAGGTTTTGAACGGAATTTTTAGTCCTTTTCTTGTACGGGAAGTCCAACCGCCTCATAAATAGATGAGAGGTGACATTCGATTGAACAACATCCAATCGACAAATCAATATACTACTTTTTACCCTAGTTTACATCTCTCCCTTGTTCTTTCTCTCTCATTCTTCGTTCGTACTTCGTGTTGAAGGGAAGCGATCCTCGAGGTCCTAGGGGCGAGCGAATCGACCTAGGGAAGCCCATAGCCGCCACGCGTCCAGACGGGGTCCCTTCCGGGCGTGTGGGGTTTTGGGTGCTCAAAAGCGCCCGCCAGATTGCTTGCGTATCGCTCTTCCGGACGGGTCTCCTTCGACGTGAGCTGTAGTGCATCACCCTCGGTGTTGGAGGTACACAGTGACGTGTTTGTGTGAGAACAGTCTCCTACATCAATTGACAATTTCTCTACTTGCGAGACGTTAGATTCATCAAACTTCACATCCACTGTCTCTTCAACCTTTTGGGTGAAATTGTTGTAGACACTGTAAGTGTGAGAGTTTGAGCCACAGTCGAGTAAGAAACCTTCATGAGATTTAGGAGCAAATTTCGAACGACGATGCTTGTCAATATAGCACTTTGAGCCAAATACTTGAAAGTATCCAACCTGGGGTTTGTTACGGTGAGAAGCTCGTATGTTGTTTTGCCAAGAAGCTTGTGAAGATATAGACGATTTGTTGCATGACAAGCTGTCTCAACCGCTTCCGCCCAAAAGTATTTTGGTGTCTTGTATTCATCAAGCATCGTTCTCACCATCTCAATAAGTGTACGGTTCTTCCTCTCAACAACTCCATTTTGTTGAGGTGTGTATGTAGTCGAGAACTCATGTGAAATCCCTTCTTCGTCAAGAAAGGTATCCACATTGGCTTTCTTGAACTTCGTTTCGTTGTCGTTGTGAACCTTCTTGATATTCACTTCAAATTGATTTTGGGCCTTCCTAGCGAAGTTCTTGAAGATCTTTTAGACCTGCGATTTATCATCAAGAAAGAACACCCACATAATCTTGAAAAGTCATCAGCAATGACTAAACCGAACGAGTTACCACCGAGACTTTTGTAGGCGTTGGGACCAAAGAGATCCATGTGAAGTAGCTCAAGCGGTCTTCTCGTGGTCATAATGTTTTTCACGGGATGGCTTCCTCCAACCTGTTTTCCTGCTTGACAAGCACTACAAAGTCTATCCTTGTCAAATATAACATCTTTAATTCCAAGGATATGATCACCTTTAATTAGCTTATCAAGATTTCGCATGCCCACGTGACCTAACCTTCTATTCCACAACCGACCTTTAGATGATTTAGCAATTAAGCAAGTTCTAGGTTGATCCTTGTGATATCAACAATGTATAGATCACCTCTACGTATACCTGTAAAGACCATATTATGATTATCTCTTCGAAACACTTGGCAATCAACTTCGGTAAATAGGACATTGAAACCAAAGTCAGCTAGTCTAGATACGAAAAGTAAATTATAGCCAAGATATTCAACGAGCATAACATTTTGGATGGAGTTGTCATGTGAGATGGCCACCTTACCAAGGCCAACCACCTTACCCTTTGAGTTATCACCAAAAGTGACATACTTTCGGGGGCCGTCGTTTTCAGCAAGCTCATGAAACATATCCTTATCTCTGGTCATGTGATCGGTACTTCCACTATCAAGAACCCATTCCTTTTCCTCCGGCCATGTAGCCACGAAGGTTAGCCATAAGACCAAAGTGTCTCATAGACTCATCAAGATCAAAGTCACTATCATCATCCTCATCATAATATTCATGTTCAACATCATCTTGTGATAGATCATCACCTAGAGAGAGTGATTCATTAGATGTATGACCATGGCAATGTTCATCTTTATGAATTCTAATGACTTGAGATATAATGCTACTAATGACTCCAACATCTCCATTGGCACGCATAAGGTCACGAAGCTCAAATAGACAATCATCAAATTTAGGGTCTCTAGGCTTCATTTTATGAAAAGCAATGGACTTTTGAAGGATCTCATCTAATTTTTTCAAGGAATATTTTGGAAAATGTTCCTCAAGAAATCTCCATATGGTGTAAGCACATTCAAGAGTAGGCAAGCAAACAATCAAATTTCTAGGCAATCCTCTTATGATAAAATTGGTAGTTCTAAGATTGCGGATCATGTCAAGAGACTCACCGGGGGTAGGATGCAATGGATCAATAAGGGGCGCACAAGGGCTAGTAATGTACTTGTTCAAGTGATATTCATTGAAAATTTCAAGCATCTCATTTTTCCAAGCATTATAGAACTCTCCATCAAGCATAGGCACTCTACGTCTAAAACTCCCCATCATAGACTCATCCATCTTCCTCTAATGGTGATTAAACCAAAGCAATGGAGACCAAAGCTCTGATACCAATTGAAAGGATCGAGAAGAGGTGTCTAGAGGGGGGATAAGACCCTCAACAAGAAAAAGTGGCAGTTTTTAAGTTCTTCAAATTGAGGTGGAGATTTAGCACAAGTTAAAGCATTCACAATACATTTCAAGCAAGCATGGAAAGAGTATATGAGCAGCGTAAAGTAAAGAATGCAAGTTGCAAGAAAGTAAAGGGATGGGATTGGAGTGTGCAAATACAATTGGAGACACGGAGATGTTGGCGTGGTTCCAATAGGTGGTGCTATCATGCATCCACATTGGTCGAGACTTCAACCCATGAAGGATAACGGTTGTGCGAGGTCACGAAGGGTCCATGAAGAAGCAACCTTGTCTATCCCACCATGATCGCCGACAAAGGACTTGCCTCACTTGGGTAGATCTTCACGAAGTAGGTGATCTCCTTGCCCTTACAAACTCTTTGGTTCAACTCCACAATCTTGACGGAGGCTCCCAAGTGACGCCTAACCAATCTAGGAGACACCACTCTCCAAAAGGTAATATATGGTGTGTTGATGATGAACTCCTTGCTCTTATGCTTCAAATGATAGTATCCCCAACACTCAACTCAATCTCACAGATTTGGCTATGGCTGAAAGATGATTTGAGTGGAAAGCAACTTAGGGAAGGATAGAGATCAAGATTATTATGGTTGGATTGGAATGTCTTGGTCTCAACACATGAGTAGGTGGTTTTCTCTCAGAAAATGAGTAGTGGAAGTTTAGGCACGTTCTGATGGCTCTCTCTTGAATAGAGAAGGGGGTGGAGGGTATATATAGCCTCCACACAAAATCTAACCGTTACACACATTTGACCCAACTCGGTCAGACCGAATAGATGAACTCGGTGATACCGATTCAGTTCAAAATGTGAACGTTAAGATTTTCGGTGGGACCGACATGATCAACTCAGCGGGACCGATGTGCTAGGGTTATGGCAAAACCTCATCTCAATTTGACCGATTGCATGAACTCGGTGGGACCGATTTCAGCAATGAGCAAGCAGAGAGTTGGTCAGGCAAACTCGGTGGGACCAATCGCTCCTTTCGGTGAGACTGAAATATTGCAATAGGCAACAGAGAGTTTGCAAGGCCATCTCGGTGAGACCAAGATAGCGATCGGTGATACCAAATTGATTAGGGTTTCTGGCAGTGGCTATGTCAAAAGAACTCGGTGGCACTGAATAGATCAGATCGGTGGGGCCGAGTTTGACTTTAGGTTTAGGACATTTTTGGAATTGAGAAAGTGGTTGAGGGCTTTGGAGCATATCACTAAGCACTTTGAGAAAGTAGGCCATTAAGCAACGCCTCATCTCCTCTTAATAGTATTGGCTTTTCCTATGGACTCAATGTGATCTTGGATCACTAAAATAGAAATGAAGAGTCTTGAGCTTTTGCCAATCTTTGTCCGTAGCATCTTGAAGGGGTTCCACATCCTCTTGTTCATGCCACGCCTTTGGTGAACTTTCTGAAATATACTAGATGAAAATATTAGTCCAACAAGAGATATGTTGACATTAATTACCAAAATAACCCAGGGAGAACTTGTTCTTTTAGTCAGCAAACTCAGGGAAGGCTTCGTCCAAACGGTATGGTGGTGGCGATCTCAGTGGCCGAGCGGGGGAGAAGTTGATGGAGGCGGTGATGCAGGGCGAACATGCGCTCGGGGCTCGGTCGGGGAGGCGTGGCGGACGTTGGCGGACGTCGGCGAAGGTCGTGGACAACACAGGAAGGCGAGGGTAGCACGTTGGGTGCGGTGGTTCATGGCGGCATGGTCATGGCGGCTTCGTCCATGGCGGAGGAGAGCAAGGGAGGCGAGGGGGAGAGTGGCGGGGCGGTTAGCTCGATCCAGACGGCTCCCGCGGGTCTATCCGTGGTGCCACGCAAGCTAGCAGGCAGGAGGTGGCACGCGCGTGTGTGTGTGCACGGCGAGCACGCGCTCGGCATCCTTCTAGCACGGTGGAGACAAGGACTCGCGTCGGCCAACTGGGCTGGGCCGTGCTGGGCCAGGCCAGGTGACTGCCAGGTAAGGTCCCTCTCTCTCTTTCCTATTTCTTTTTGTTCTCTATTTTTTCCTTCAGTTTTGTTTTAGTTAGGCACTAATTTTTTTGATAACTTTGAAACTTTTTGTGGGATCAGTCTAAAATATTCCAAAGGCCCTCTGCAAGTTTCAAAATATTTGAAGCTTTTAAAATATATAAATTATTTAAATAGCCCCAATCCAAATATGGTCTGATTTAATTCAATGCCCATTTTGGTCCTGCAAAAATGTGCATCATTTATGGTTAGGGCTTTCACCTTTTTCCCTAAATCTTGAACACTTTTAAGGGCATTTCAGGTTCGTGGAAACTTATTTTAGTAAACCCTAGTTGATTAAAGTGGTGCTAGGGGTTTATGCCAACCCCATTTCAAGTTTCATGCAAAATTTAAACATGATGCAACACCAAAGATAGCCTAGTGCATTACCAGAAGCTAGGGATGTCATAGTTATATCCTACTTATGGTGATTTATTCAGTGTTAGTTATTATCAATGCATGTTTATGATCGTTTTTTTTTTCAGTTGGTTTCTTCTCAATCTATTTGCCCGCCTTCATTTATACCACGTGAAAATACTGCTTGTGCATCCAACTCCTTAAACCTAAAGTTGTGCCAAATGAGGCCGCCATACCTACCAATAAGCCGTATTTATATGTCGTTCTAAGTAAATTTGCATGTTTGAACTCTAATCATTCAAAATAAATATCCGTTTTGTATAACAGCGTGGATTTTGGCCCTTTTCTTTTGATTTATTTGGTTTTTGCTCTGTTTTTCTTTTTGGAGTGGTTTTGCGGCCTTGCCACCTGGGAAATCCTCCTCATTCCCCCTCCCAAGTGGCTCATCATTCTCAAAACCTTTCCAAGATCATGTCATTTCACTGCTTGACCAAACCCTAAATTCTTTTTCTCAGCAATATTCCTTTTTCTATTAAAGGAATAACCCTAATTGCCTTAGGTTGTGAAGCAACCTATATTTTTGTCCATCCAAAAATCCCCAAATAATTCTTATAAATTTTTGGGGTCATATATTCCTCAATTATGGCAAAATACGTCATTGGCCATGTTTCTCATCATGCTCAATAAATTCATTTTCTATTCTGTCCTTAAATGGCACATTGTGAAGCAAGTGCTATTTATCTTTGCCCATTTGACCTCAAACTTTTTGGACTTATTTTCCTGTCTAAATAATTGACTTGTGCCAAAATTCAACTTTATTTGCCTAGCCAAACTTCCTCAGTGATGTTTCAAAGTTCTTGTCTAAGGGAAGCCTTTGTGAAGGAAGTGCTAGTTAGGGTTATCCAAATGAGTTGAAATTTTGCAAACTTCTTAATGTGCTCATATCATTGCTCTCCTCCAATATTCAGCCTTATCCAATCATCTATGTGAGCACATGATGAATTCTTTGATTCTGGCAATATTCTCAGACTGTGAAGCAAGTACATTTTATATTGCTTCATTTTGTTTGAAAAGTTTACAAAGCATTCTCATGACCATAAAACCCCTCTCCACCAAATTTGGGACCAATTCATCAAGCAAATATTCCTCTAGAATTTTTGCAAGTTTCTGGTCAACAAGGATGTTTGTTAAGCAAGTACCATTTTGGTGAATCCAATTGGTATGAAATTTTTACATCATCTTACTAGGTGCAAATCCCTAAGCCTTGCCAAATTTCAGGTCAAGTGGCTTCTCCATTTGAGTGCATCATCTTAATCTAGTTCTTGACCAGATTTGGTCAGTTCCAAAGCAACTACATTAAATCTTGATCCAATTATCCTCAAACTCTCCAGGATTATAGTCCTTCCTAAGATAATCATCCCAGACAACTCCATTTGATCCAATCAAGTCCTTGTAAATCACCAGTACATGTTCAAGTTTACTACAATAAACTTCAGAGGTTAATTACCATTTAACCAGAGCGTTTTTCACCGAGCTACCACCGAAGTTGCAACCTCCCCAAGAAGGACAAACCCCCAGACATCGTTTGGCCAGCCGTGTGGCACTATGTGCACCAGTGCACACGGTGATCACAAGCTCTAGCATGCCATTGAAGCGAGCGGGATGGTTTCTTGCTCGGGCCCCTCTCCCTCTCGTTGTCTTCGCGCTCATGAGCATGTCTCATAGTTTTACAGCGTCGTCGCCGTCCTCCTGAAGCCATCTCCCCCTCCCTAAGTCCCTCCATCAGCGCTCGTCGCCGCGCGTCCACGGGCGCACTATGGCCGACCGAGCATTCAAGGCGTTTGGTTTCTTTCTCCCCTGCGTCCTCGGCCCCTCCTACCCTGTGCACCTCTGTAGCTCGTCCGCACCCCCCTCGTCGTGTTCCCGTGCTCGCCCGTGCTCGTTGAGCCTCACTAGAGCTTTGGCCGAGCTCGAGCGGCGGCACTCGACCACGGCCTCCCTCGCCCGACTATATATAGCCAACCCCGCAGCCTCCCGAGCTCATCAACCTCCTCTCCTTACTCCACTACCCCTCCCCAGCCTCTCACCCGAGCTCGAGAAGCTCTTCCTGCCCGCCCCGGGCCGAAGCCTCGCTGCCGGCCGCCACCTAAATTGACTCAACTTCGGCCTTCCCTCCTCTTCTTTCCACCTCCAGGAGCTCAACCAGACTCCAACGCACCCTCCCCTTCCCTCAGTTTCTCTCTGGAGCTGCTGTGGCCGCGCATCCCCAACTTTGGCCACCGCTGTTGCTCTCGGCCACCGCGGTCACCTCGTGCCCTGCTTCTCCCCGGCGTGCGGGCAGCCTCTGAATGGACGCGGTGCTCAGTCCCGATCCCGCCGGTGCCTTCCCCTCGGCCTAATGTGGCCGGAGTCGCCGGAGACCTACGCCGGCCGCTCCTCTATCCCGCCCTGGACTCCTCTGTTTCACCCATCGGGAGGAGGAAGAAGCAGACGGGGGAGAGAGATAGGATAAAGTGGACCCTGCTTGTAAGTCTCACAGCCGCCCGGTCCCCCCTTGCCACGCTGGATAAGTGGAGGCGTATTCTTCTGAATACGTCTTCCCAGCTGGAAAGCGCACTTTCCTTCTCTTTCAGCTCAAAATGCGTTTTCCTTGCTCTGAAGGCGTATTCCTCTAAATGCACTTTCTCTTTTTCAGCTCAGGGGCCTGTTTGTAGAGTTATTTTTACAGATTGGTCCCTGAACTTCGTCGGGCTATATCTTTGTGCTCGAGACTCCGAATGAGGTGATTGCAAAGCCCATGTTTTCGTTTCGTCTAGCCCGTTCTGTTGGTTTCAATTTCACTATGGTTTGACACTGTGAAAATGACCATTTTGCCCCCACACTTAATCAGCCCCCTCCGAGAGAGAAATTTTCCGGTGATTTGTTGCACAATCATTCTGCACATCTCCCCGGTGCATTCTTCACCCTTAGGCAAGCCACAACCACCATTTGCATGATAGCCATGCAGTAGCATTCGTTTTCAACTTGAATCTTCAATAACTATATGATTGTTTTGCTACTATTGTCGTTATTTTGGTTATGCTTATGGATCGGTGATTACTGTCATGCTATGTTTCTTGTACTTTGTTATCATGTTCTACCTGCTAGTATTTCTTTCATATTGGTCATGCTTGATAGTAGTACATGTTGGGTTGGTCATGTTCTTTGAGGCATGACTGTCGTCGATTACCGAGTACTTGTAATATGCATTGTTCCTTTGCTGTTAGTTGGTTAAGTGTTTACTCGGTAATGTTATTGATGAGTTCTTGCATGGTATTTATGGTAGATGTTAGTGGTCATGAGTAGTGTTGTACTTGTAATATTCATGCTCGTCATTATACTATGCTCAGTTGGATATGATTCATTGTGGATATGGTGGATAGTTATGTTGCACCACGTGATTATGTTGATATCATGCTCATGCATTGTAACTGCATCATGTTATTTTATCATGGCTCAACATATTGCATTCAAGTTTAACCGAATTAAATTGAACTTGAACAACTGTTGGCTGAGTCATGGTGCCACCATGTCGAGCTGACTAGTGCAACCACGCTTACCTAACGGGAAGGTCCTAAATGGGTCTATTGTCATGCCTTTCGCTGGTGCCTCCAACGAGGGAAGGTTATGTGCGGGCGCTACCTTGGCCAGGTCGGACGGAATAAGCCTTGTGTGCCCGAGTTCTTTTGCGCGCTTTGTCCCCGTTTGGGACCGTTTATGTTTTGCCACGACGGTGGCTGTTGGTGCCTTTGGTAGGCATGGGGCCACCCATGACTTAGCCCAAAGGGGAGTTGGTCGGAGTGGCCGGGAGAGTGTCATGGCAGTAAGACGGTTTTGTCGGAATGCGGTCGGTCCACTCGAATGGCAGTATGAGGCCATGGGTTCCGTGGTGTGGGTACAGTGTGCAAACCTCTGCAGAGTGTATATTAAATCTATTGATAGCCGTGCCTGCGGATAAGGGCCTAGTTCGTGTCGGTCACACTATGGGTCAACAGTAATAATAATAACTTGCTTAATAATAACCCTGGTTCGATGATGAGAAAGAGATTGGTGGTGATTGTGGAATGATCACCGTTTGGTTACAAAGTAACCCGTTGAGCCTAGAGTGGTTCCGTTTGTGATCCGTGAATGATCACCGTGGTATCAAGGATACCGAGTTGTTGGATATTTGTGATGTTGTGCAAGAATCATGGGTTAAGATCAAGCTCCTTGAGGTCATTTAATAATTACTATGGTATTGTTTATACAAAGCTTGATTTTATCCTGAGATGATCGTGTGATGTCTGAGGTTGGTAAGTGATGCATCTGATGGTTATGTGTTAACCCGAGCAGAATAAGTGGTGCATATAGTGTCATCATGTTGCATGCTAGTATCATCAGACTTATATGTTCATGCCATGCTCATATTGTTCTAGCTGTACCATGTTCATGTTGTTCATACCATGTTGTTGTGATGATCTCATGATAATTCCTGCTTAACCTGTAATTGCCATGCTATTGTTTGCCTTGAATGCTTCTGGTTATTGTGAGCTTGCAAGTACATTCAATGTACTGACCTGGCGTGTAATGCTAGTTTGCAGGTCATTCCGGGATTGCTTGATTGCTTATCGTGGTTTCCGTTCGTGCAAGCTGGGATAAGCGTTCCAGCCAGAGTCCTTGCGGAGTGCAGTTCACCACCGTCGTCATTGTTCCGCTGCTAGAAGTTTTTCTGCTTCTTCGAGTTGTTCTGCTGCTTGCATAGAGAAACTGAGGATGGCGTAGTGTCGACATGCCGATGTTATTCATTGTAATATCGGAGACATTGTATTCATATTCGTGTAATAATAGAAAGATGGTTTGTTCTATGCTAAGCAGTGCCGTATTCCAGAAGACTTCTCCTCGATCTCTGGGCTGGAATACGGGGCGTTCCGGTTTCTCTGAGTCGGGGTGCCACAGGCTTGGTATAAGAGTAGGTCTGGCTGTAGGACGCCCTGATACGTCTCCGTCTTATCTATAATTTTTGATTGTTCCATGCCAATATTATACAACTTTCATATACTTTTGGCAACTTTTTATACTATTTTTGGGGACTAACATATTGATCCAGTGCCCAGTGCCAGTTCCTGTTTGTTGCATGTTTTATGTTTCACAGAATATCCATATTAAATGGAATCCAAACAGGATAAAAACGGATGGAGCTTATTTTTGGAATATTTGGAAAATTCCAGAAGAAAAATCCACGCGAGACGGTGCCCGAGGTGGCCACGAGGTAGGGGGGCGCGCCTGCCCCCCTGGGCGCGCCCCTGACCCTCGTGGGGCACCCGTAAGGCGGTTGATGCCCTTCTTCGGCCGCAAGAAAGCTAATTTTTGGTAAAAAAATCACGACGAAGGTTTCAGGCCAATCGGAGTTACGGATCTCCATATATATACGAAACGGTGAAAGGGCAGCAGAAGAGAACGCAGAAACAGAGGGAGACAGAGAGACAGATCCAATCTCGGAGGGGCTCTTGCCCCTCCTATGCCATGGAGGCCAAGGACCAGAGGGGAAACCCTTCTCCCATCTATGGAGGAGGTCAAGTAATAAGAAGACGAAGGGGCCCCCTCTCCCCTTCTCTTCAGGTGGTGCCGGAACGCTGCCGTGGCCATCATAATCATCACCATGATGTACACCAACACCTCCGCCATCTTCACCAACATCTCCATCACCTTTCTCCCTCTATCTACAGCGGTCCACTCTCCCACAACCCGCTGTACCCTCTACTTGAACATGGTGCTTTATGCTTCATATTATTATCCAATGATGTGTTCCCATCCTATGATGTCTGAGTAGATTTTCGTTGTCCTATCGATGGTTGATGAATTGCTAAGATTGATTTAATTTGCTTGTGGTTATGTTGCTGTCCTTTGGTTCCCATCATATGAGTACGTGCGTGGATCACAGCCTCGGGTTAGTTGTATGTTGATAGGACTATGTATTGGAGGGCAAGAGTGACAGAAGCTTCAACCTAGCATAGAAATTGATGCATACGGGATTGAAAGGGGACCAATATATCTTAATGCTATGGTTGGGTTTTACCTTAATGAACGTTAGTAGTTGCAGATGCTTGCTAATAGTTCCAATCATAAGTGCATAGAATTCCTAGTCAGGGATGACATGCTAGCAGTGGCCTCTCCCACATAATACTTGCTATCGGTCTAGTAAAGTAGTCAATTGCTTATGGGCAATTTCGCAACTCTTACCACCACTTTTCCACACTCACTATATTTACGTTATTGCTTCTTTAATTACAACAGCCCCTACTTTTTATTTATGTAATCTTTATTATCTTGACCTATCCAACAACACCTACAAAGTACTTCTAGTTTCATACTTGTTCTAGGTAAAGCAAACGTCAAGCGTGCGTAGAGTTGTATCGGTGGTCAATAGAACTTGAGGGAATAATTTTTTCTATCTTTAGCTCATCATTGGGTTCGACACTCTTACTTATCAAAAAGTTTTGCGATCCCCTATACTTGTGGGTTATCAAGACCTTTTTCTGGCGCCGTTGCCGGGGAGCAATAGCGTGGGGTGAATATTCTCGTGTGTGCTCGTTTGCTTTATCACTAAGTAATTTTTATTTGCTGTTCTTAGTTGTTTTCTATCTTTAGTTATGGATAAGGAACACGAAATACCAAAAAAGTTAGGTGTACTTTCTGCTCATGGAGATGGGGAACCTCATAAAACCCTCGATGCTGGTTATGTGAAAGATATTATGTACTACTTTAATAATCCTGAGAAAACCCCATTCAATTATGTAATGGGAGTAACGTTGGATCAACGTGAATACTTTAGGGATTACCGCTTGACACAAAAGGGAAACTATTATGGGATCAAATTCATATATTGAATTGGTATGCTAGGCAACTATGCTTGAGATGTGATTATACTTGTTGCTCTAGGATGAAGGCTCCACACCTTCCCTTTTCATCTGAATTTAATGATAATGAAACCTTAGCTTCTTATGATAATGGTATATATGATTACTATGATGTGGAACAAATACAAGAATTTGTTGCTTTTGAGGGTGCGTATGAAATTGAATCTTTGTTTGAAAAGTATGAAGCTTTTGATGATGATGTTTATAGGCCTAAAAATTTAGCTATCCTAAAATATTGCTATTATAATTATGAATATAATTCCTATATTAATGCGCTTATTGAGAAAGTCTCCGGTGTCCAAGAAGAGACTAATATTTTGCAGGAATCTATGGAAGAAGAAGTTGATGAAACTGTGAGATCATTGGATGAAAAAGATGAGGAGGAGAGCGAAGAACAAAAGGAGGAAGAGCGGATTGATCACCCGTGCCCACCTTCTAATGAGAGTAACTCTTCAACTCATACATTGTTTAATTCCCCTTCATGCTTATTGAAGGATGAATGCTATGATAATTGCTATGATCCCACTGATTCTTTTGAAATATCCCTTTTTGATGATGCTTGCTATGCTTATGTCCAAGATGCCAATATGAATTATGCTTATGGAGATGAACTTGCTATAGTTCCTTATGTTAAACATGAAATTGTTGCTATCGCACCCACACATGATAGTCCTATTATCTTTTTGAATTCTCCCAACTACACTATATCGGAGAAGTTTACCCTTATTAAGGATTATATTGATGGGTTGCCTTATACCGTTGCACGTGATGATTTTGATGAATACAATATGCATGTGCCTGCTGCTCCTAATTGCAATTATTATGAGAGAGGAACTATATCTCCGCCTCTCTATGTTTCCCACATGATAAAATTGCAAGAAACTGTTTATACTATGCATTGGCCTTTACTATATGTGCAAGAATTGTTCTTTTATGACATGCCGATGCATAGGAAGAGAGTTAGACTTCGTCATTACGTGATATATGTTACTTTGTGCTCACTACTAAATGAAAAATCATTGTTAATTAAAATTGGCTTTCATATTCCTTGGGATCCGGGTGGATCCATTACTTGAGCACTATATGTCTAGCTTAATGGCTTTAAAGAAAGCGCTGCCAGGGAGACAACCCAGAAGTTTTAGAGAGTCATTTATTTATGTTGTGTGCTTTTATAAAGTTTAAAAAATAAAAATAATGTGCCAAGGTTTGCCTTTAGGATGTTTACATTTGCTTGATGGTTTGTGCGGTGCAGGACATAAACTTTGGGTGTAGTGTGCGATTTTGCATTTTTAGCTGGAACGTCAAATGGTTCTTATTCTTTTTGCACTGTATTTCTATACAATTTTTTTATTTTTCCTAATTTTGGCAGAATTGTTAAAGTATCAGAAGTATGGTGAATGTTCAGATTATTGCAGACTGTTCTGTTTTAGACAGATTCTGTTTTTGATGCATAGTTTGCTTGTTTTGATGAAACTATCAATTTATATCAGTGGATTAAGCCATGAAAAAGTTATACTACAGTAGATAAAATGCCAAAAAAATTATGAATTGATTTGCAACAGTACTTAGAGTAGTGATTTGCTTTATTATACTAACGGATCTTACCGAGTTTTCTGTTGAAGTTTTGTGTGGATGAAGTGTTCGATGATCGAGAAGGTATCGATGTGAGAAGAAGGAAGAGAGTCAAGAGCTCAAGCTTGGGGATGCCCGAGGCACCCCAAGTACATATTCAAGGAGACTCAAGCGTCTAAGCTTGGGGATGCCCCGGAAGGCATCCCCTCTTTTTTCAACAAGTATCGGTATGTTTTCGGATTCGTTTCGTTCATGCGATATGTGCAATCTTGGAGCGTCTTTTGCATTTAGTTTTCATTTTTCTTTTATGCACCATGCTGGTATGAGATTGTCCTTGGTTGATTTATAGAATGTTCTATGCACTTCACTTATATCTTTTGAGTATGGCTTTATAGAATGCTTCATGTGCTTCACTTATATCATTTGAAGCTTGGATTGCATGTTTCTCTTTACATAGAAAACTGCCATTTGTATAATGATCTTTTGCTTCACTTAGATTTGTTAGAGTGTGGGCATATCTTTTGTAGAAAGAATTAAAATATCTTGCTTCACTTATATCTATTTAGAGAGACGACAGGAATTGGTCATTCGCATGGTTAGTCATAAAATCCTACATAAAACTTGTAGATCACTGAATATGATATGTTTGATTCCTTGCAATAGTTTCGCGATATAAAGATGGTGATATTAGAGTCAAGCTAGTGGGTAGTTGTGGATAAGTAGAAATACTTGTGTTGAGGTTTGTGATTCCCGTAGCATGCACGTATGGTGAACCGTTATGTTGTCGGCGTTCTGGGAACGGGGGTCCCCAGACTTACCTGCCTGCGGCCTGCGGCGTGGCTCAAAGGGGGGCCCAGCACGGCCCATCTTCGCCAACACAAACCCAAGACCCTTGCGAGGGGCCAAGCCTCGCGGGGCGAACGACGCAGAGCTTCCTCAGGCACGGCCCCATCAGGCTAGCGCACGAGGAGGCGGAGAGATCAAGGCGGGGTACCTCACGAGGTGCCCGTGACGCAAGCCATGATGACCAAGGGCGCCAGGCGGGTGCCAGCCCGCGCAGTGTCCTCCTTTCCTCTTTGGTGCAAAGGGGGCAAGCGCAGCCGGGAGTACCGAGGCATCAGGCAAAGGTTGCCATTTCGGTGCAACAAGACCAAGACCAGGAGGACTGCAAGACGGAGGTCATCATGGAGCCCAAGACGGCGTCACCACCAGAGCTTTGTGCAGGCGAAGACTACTTTTGTCAGGATAGCCGGTACTAGCTGTCCCCTTTCAAATTAGCCCGCCATTGTTGGCTCCCTTCCCACTCGATATTTGGACAGAGGACCAGGGCCTCTATAAATAGGACCAGCCACCCGCAGGATCGAGGGATCGGAGGATCGAAGGATAGAGGGGCTGAGAGGTTAAGGTTTAGAGAAGGGACAATCGAGAAGAGAGAGAGAGAGAGAGAGAGAGAGAGAGAGAGAGAGAAGGGTGACTGAACTCCTCCCAGCGGTTCATCCCCCCAGCCAAGAACAAACCCTCGCGAGGCTGTTCTTCCTTGTATTGTTCATCATCATCAGCCCAAGAGGCAATCCACCACACCACACACTGGAGTAGGGTATTAGACCACAACGGTGGCCCGAACCAGTATAAACCCTGTGTCTCTTGTGTTGTTCTTTCCTTATCTCAGATCTTAGCGAGGCGGAGGGGTGCAGGTAGGTAGGAGGCAAAATCTCCGCGCGCACCCGAGTGTTCGAACCTCAAGGGTCTGCCGGAACCCGAAATCCGACATTTAGCGCGCCAGGTAGGGGTGCGCCGGAATTCGTCTTCCACCACCCCGTTCTCCTCCGACCATCACGCCCATGTCTGACGCTCGTCGGGCCCGCGCCGAGTGCCGGGCCGCTCTCGCTTCCTGCGTTTCCCAGACGGCCCCTGTCGGCGGGCGTCCTCGCCGTTCCCCGTCACCTGCCGTCAACGCCGCCACCGGCCCGGCGGGGGACGAGCAGCAAGCATCGTCTCAGCATCTTTCCGTGCGGCAAGACGGCCGCACCGCAACTCCCTCGCTCACCCCAGCTGGTTCTTCGTACCGCGCGCTCCGCGCGCCCATGGAGGCTCGAGCTGCACTCATCGCGGCAAACGAGCTACTGCGCTACCGTCCCGTCGACGATGTCTATGAAGAATGGCTCGACCGCGTCGCCGAGCTCGTCCGCGCCGCAGGGGGCTCTCATGCGCCGTCCGTTCCGCTGCACCGCACCCCGCCCCGCGCGGGCGATGAAGCTCCGGCGGCGCCCCGGCCACCTCCTCCTCAGGAAGGCGCCATGGCTCCAAGGCACGTGGCCCCTGGGCGGAACCCGCTCCGTCAGGTTCCAGCGCGGCAAGAGCAGAGTTGCCAAGAAGTCCCTCGACCGCAAGAAGCTACCCGGGCGCTCCCTGCTCTAGCACGTCGCGACCATGCTCCTACTCCCGCGCGTCAAGACCCCGCGCTGCTCCGAGCTGCAGCGCGTGGGGACATGCAAGACCAAGCTCTCCGTCACCCAAGGCCTCCCGTGGCCACAACAGGCTGCCGCGCCTTCACCACCGAGCTACGCAGCGTCGCGTGGCCTGGCAAGTTCAAGCCAGACCTGCCTCCTCGTTACGACGGCACGGCTGACCCTGCAGAGTTCCTCCAGCTCTACGAGCTGGGCATCGAAGCTGCTAACGGAGACAAGAAGGTCATGGCGAACTGGTTCCCCATGGCGCTCAAGGATGGGGCCCGCACCTAGCTCCTGAACCTGGCTCCAGGCACGATCTCCTCCTGGGACGAGATGCGCACCCGCTTCATCGCCAACTTCCAAGGTACTCGCGACCGGCCACCCGCCATGAGCGACATGCGCCGCATCAAGCAACAGCCCGGGGAGACCCTGCAGAAGTACATCCAGCGCTTCAACAACGCACGCCTCAAGATTCCCAAGGTGACTGAGGAGGCCATCATCTCAGCCTTCTCCGACAGCGTGCGCGACGTCAAGATGAAGGAGGAGCTGGCGATGCATGAAGACCTGTGCACTTCCTTGGAGCTGTTCAACTTGGCAACCAAGTGTGCCAGGGCTAAGGAAGGGTGTCTCTCCCTCCTCGAGCTGCCTGCCGCAGACCCAGAAGAGAAGAAGCCCAAGGCCAAGGATGTGAAGCGCAAGGGGGCTGTCGTGCTCGCGGCAGAACCAGACACCAAGCGGGGTAGAGATCAGCCCGAACCTTCCAAGGGCAGCCGGTACTGTGTGTACCACGACCTCCACACCCACAACACCAACGAATGTCAAGAGCTCCGAGCCGTGCGAGAAGGAAGGATTGGCCGTCGCCCTGACCGTGGTGACCGGGGCTACGGTCGAGGAGGAGGAAGGAACGCAGGACACTGGGAAGACCGTGGCCCGCGCCAAGGGTGGCGCGATCAACCTCGCGAGGACCGCTGGCAAGACCCGCCTTGCGAGGGAGACTGGAGGGATCAGCCTCGCGAGGATCGCCCGTAAGGCAACGCAGGCCTCCCTCCGCTGCCGCCGTAGCCAAGGAGAAACGAGGACCGCCACCAGGACGAGGGGGCTGGGGGCTTCCAGGAGCCGCGTGCGATCGCCTGCATCCTGGGCGGGGCTCAAGCCCCAGCCTCTCAACGCATCTTCAAGCAGTTCGCCCGCAAAGTGAACGCAGTCCTCCCCGGGCTCGAAGCCACACACCCTCTCAGGTGGTCGGCGTGCGCCATCACATTCAGCTCAGCAGATCAGCTCAAGTGTGTGGCTACAGCCGGAGTCCTCCCGATGCTTTGTTCCCCAATTGTCAGCAACGTGGTGGTCACCAGGACCCTCATCGATGGCGGGGCAGGGCTCAACGTCCTGTCCGTGGAAACATTCAACAATCTCCAAGTGCCCTACAGCTAGCTTCAACCAACCAAGCCTTTCTCCGGAATCACCGACGGCTCCACGGTCCCGATTGGGTAGGTCCGCCTCCCTGTCACCTTCGGGGCACGCGACAACTACCGCACCGAGCTCATCGACTTCGACGTCGCTCACATTCGCCTGCCGTACAACGCCATCCTTGGGTACCCAATGCTGGCCAAGGTCATGGCCGTAACTCACCATGGCTACAACGTCCTCAAGATGCCAGGAAGTGGCGGAGTCATCACGGTGCCCTGTGAAGAGAAGGACATGGTGTGTTCCCTGGAACGAGCCTTTCAGGCCGCGTCACTGGAAGACCCGGATCGCGGAAGCAGGAGGCTTCCCGAGACCGCCCCCAAGAAGAAGAAGACATCGTCCGGCCCGGCCCCTCAGGAGGCAGGCCCCTCTGGGCCTGTGCCTACCAGGGGGAACCTTCTTCCATCGCATAGGAAAGCGCGCCCGGCGCCCTCCTTAGGCAGGGCTCGGGGGCTCTCCCCTGGAGGGCCACCGACCTAGCTAGGGTCGTGAGGGAGGCGCTTGGGCACCACATGGAGGCGTGTTTTGAAGCACGTTTCCCTCAAGAAGGAGCAAGGCAAGGAGAGCCAGACCCTCAGGAGTTCATCAGCAAGGCCATTCAGGAGCTACAGGAGTCAAGAGTCATGAAAGGCAGCCGCCGCCAACCAGCAGTGGCTCCCCATCCAGGCGAGTATGGTGGGTTGCGCGTCTGCATCGACATACCAGGGCTCAACCGAGTCGCCTCTCTGGAGCGCCTCTGGCCCTCGCGAGTGGGGCGCTGCGGAGGTCCACCCCACAGCTACGTTCGCATGCCTTACGGCTTGCCGTACGCGGCTGCCACGTACCAAAGCCTCATGAGGGGCATCACGGAGGAACGAGAGGCCAGGCGTTCCGCAGCCCTGCCGGGGATGGAGATGGTCCGCGAGGAGCCGCCAGCGCCTCCGGAGCTTCCCGAGGCCCCTGGGCCTGGGGGCTCGTGAGGATCGGCTTCCGTGGCCCATCGAGTCTGGTACACCAACGCTCCTTCGTCCACAACATCATCAGGTGACATCTTTCAAGTTTCATTTCCAGCTGGGAGCGCCCCCCCAGGGTTGCATTATTCCCAGGCTGCGTGGGTCCATCCCTGCGGCGTGTATCCCTTTTATTTCATGTTGTTAGCTTACCTTGTTGGGGGAGCCCCTCGGGCTGCATGATCCCCAAGTCGCTCGGGCCAGACCCAGTGATGTCCGCCTTCCCAGCATCTATTTAAATGAATCCACTCCTTCACGGCTAATGCGCTTGACCTAATTGCCCGCTGAACTGACGGAACTACTCCCAAACGGCACGACGCTTGCGCATGGGTCCGTCCCTGCAACGCCGACAAACCTGAATGGCTGAGCTCTGGCCGTGGCAACCCCGCATGGCGCCACCTCGTCAAGCGTTCAGTGCCTCATTACCCCTCGGAAGCAACCAACGGCTGACTGTCAATTGTCATGGCAACCCCCTCATTTTTTCTATGATGGATCTACAGGATCTCCTGAAGGAGCTGCGTCAGGCGAGGCCCTTGCGGTGTCTCCTTCACTCTCGTCCACGTGAACCACTTGCACGTTAAAGGGGGGGTGCCTGAGCATCGCGACTCAGGGCTCCTACTGGCTCTCCAGCCCTCACCCTCTGGCCTTGTCCATGGCATCGCGACCTGGCATACCAGCGACGCCTGAGACTCGCTCGAGGGCCGGGACCCGAGGACGTAGAGCAGAAAGGGGAGCAAAGGGGAGAGGGGAGGGACACGCGAGGACCTCGCCAAGCAACCTCATGCCTGCCGATGCACGGACCCGACGACACACCAGAGAGCGGCCCCTGATTCTCGAGATAAGTCACCACCCAGAAGCGCCAACTACCGTGCCATCATCCCACACCTAATGCAATCCCGTGTTAGCGATGCCGCTCTCCTTTCTCACCGAACGACGGCTGCTTGAGCGCCAAAGGGGCCTCCTGAGCATCGCGACTCAGGGGCTCTTACCGGACTCCGGGTCGCTCACCTCCTAGCCTTGACCACGGCATCGCGACCTGGCATACCAGCGACGGCTGAAGCCGCCTTGGGACTGGGACCTGTCGGCGCAGAGCACCAAGCCCTCGTGAGGTTCGAAAGGGAGGACTGAGCTAAAATGGAATGAGCAACTCGCACAATTCTACGACAAGGGTTATATTAACAAAACAGGATCACAGGCACCTTACAAACCCCCACGGGACGTGTCTTTGATTCCTCGCAGGGAACATATCCTAAAGGGACACTAACTACGCACGCCCCTGCAAAAGACACCATCATCAACAGTGAGCCGACAAGCACCGGCGCCAACCCCATCCAGATCAGAGTCGGCAGCGGCCTGACGAGCCCGCCCTACTCCAGGAGCGGCGCCGGCTCGGGGGCTCGTACCTGTCGTCGCTCGTCTCTAGAGTCGCGAAGAGCTCGCCGGAGTCGCTGGAACCTCCACTGCCTCCACCACCTGAGGAGCCTCCAAGGGAGCGGTTGGCGGGCCCAGCCCTCGCCACAGTAGGGTCTTGGCCACCTCTCCCGGGGCAGCACTCCAGCCGGCGCCCGCTCGCATCGAAGACCTTGAAGAACATCACCGAAGCACCGTCGTACTCCAAGTGGATCGCGAGGGCGCCTCTTGTCCTGCAAACCCGGGCGATCTCGCTCCAGCCCTGAGTCATGAAGACCTCGCCCAGGGTAACGACCGTGACCTCTGCCTCGGTCACGAGGGTGCTGCAGGTGGCGTGCTGCAGCCAAAGCTCCAGGAGTTTTCCCTACGGGATGATGGAGGCGAAGAAGGGAGGAAGGCGAAT
This sequence comes from Triticum aestivum, assembly GCF_018294505.1. NCBI lineage: Eukaryota > Viridiplantae > Streptophyta > Magnoliopsida > Poales > Poaceae > Triticum > Triticum aestivum. The sequence goes on along the minus strand of NC_057794.1, from coordinate 143,940,267 downwards.
CCAACACTGAGGAGGCATGGCGACGTGGAGCACGAACTCTCGGGAGGAGCCCTTGGTGTGGACCCCGGGGGGGATGACCCACACCTTCGTGACTCGTCGGCGCCGGCGGCGGCACCGCCCGTGGCGATCAGCATCAGCTCCTTCAAGGCCCTCGATGTGGGCGTACAAGGAAAGCGGGAACCCCGGCGGTGCCCGCTCGCACCAAGGCCTCGAAACCACCTGATGGGCCCCCTCGTTCGGGCCATGGAGGATGAGCCGTTTCTTCGGCGGGAGCGGGTCTGGTTCCTCTCGGGGAGCCTTCCCCTTCTCTGCCGTCGAGAACCGGCGGATCAGAGCCATCGCAGCAAGACGGAGCAAGGACCGGGAAGAAGGAGAAGCAAGGCGGGATGGACTGGAAGGGCACGCGCTATTCCGTACTTATGGCCGGCGAAGGCCAACCGCCGACCTCCACGATCGGAGGTAATCATGACCCACTTTGCATGCAGGGACTTGTCCAGTCCGTGCAGTTGCTGAGGCGCCATGGGGAAGTGGAGGCGCCCACGTCCAATCAACCGCCACGCGGTGCCCAAGGACGCAGGCTGTTAGGGCCCGTGGCGCTTCGCTCTTGCCCTTCTGCCTCCCTACACAGCCAAGTCTGGGCGCGCCTTGGGCCCGGGGTCTACTGTCGGCGTTCTGGGAACGGGGGTCCCCAGACTTGCCTGCCTGCGGTGTGGCTCAAAGGGGGGCGCAGCATGGCCCATCTTCGCCAACACAAACCTAAGACCCTCGCGAGGGGCCAAGCCTCGCGGGCGGACGATGCGGAGCTTCCTCAGGCACGACCTCATCAGGCTGGCGCATGAGGAGGCGGAGAGATCAAGGCGGGGTACCTCACGAGGTGCCCGTGACGCAAGCCATGACGACGAAGGGCGCCAGGCGGGTGCCAGCCCGCGTAGTGTCCTCCTTTCCTCTTTGGTGCAAAGGGGGCAAGCGCAGCCGCGGAGTACCAAGGCATCAAGCAAAGGTTGCCATTTCGGTGCAACAAGACCAAGACCAGGAGGACTGCAAGACGGAGGTCATCATGGAGCCCAAGACGGCGTCACCACCAGAGCTTTGTGCAGGCGAAGACTACTTTTGTCAGGATAGCCGGTACTAGCTGTCCCCTTTCAAATTAGCCCGCCATTGTTGGCTCCCTTCCCGCTTGATATTTGGGAAGAGGACAAGGGCCTCTATAAATAGGACCAGCCACCCGCAGGATCGAGGGATCGGAGGATCAGAGGATCGAGGGATCGGAGGATCGAAGGATAGAGGGGCTGAGAGGTTAAGGTTTAGAGAAGGGACAATCGAGAAGAGAGAGAGAGAGAGAGAGAGAGAGAGAGAGAGAGAGAGAGGGTGACTGCACTCCTCCCAGTGGTTCACCCCCCAGCCAAGAACAGACCCTCGCAAGGCTGTTCTTCCTTGTATGGTTCATCATCATCAGCTCAAGAGGCAATCCACCACACCACACACTGGAGTAGGGTATTACACCACAATGGTGGCCCGAACCAGTATAAACCCTATGTCTCTTGTGTTGTTCTTTCCTTAGCTCAGATCTTAGCGAGGCGGAGGGGTCCAAGTAGGTAGGAGGCGAAATCTCTGCGCGCACCCCAGTGTTCGAACCTCAAGGGTCTGCCAGAACCCGAAATCTGACATATGTAACGAAGTCGGAGCATGAGGTATTTATTGATTGTCTTCCTTATGAGTGGCGGTCGTGGACGAGCGATGGTCTTTTCCGACCAATCTATCCCCGTAGGGGCACGCGTAGTAGTACTTTCCTTTGAGGAATAATAAACTTTTGCAATAAGTATGTGAGTTCTTTATGACTAATGTTGATTACATGGATTATACGAACTCTCCCCCTTCCATCATTGCTAGCCTCTCTAGTATCGCGCAACTTTCGCCGGTACCATAAACCCACCATATACCTTCCTCAAAACAGCCACCATACCTACCTATCATGGCATTTCCATAGCCATTCCGAGATATATTGCCATGCAACTTCCATCATCATCATATACATGACTTGAGCATTCATTGTCATATTGCTTTGCATGATCATAAGATAGCTAGCATGATGTTTTCATGGCTTGCCTGTTTTTTGATGTCATTGCTACGTAGATCATTGCACATCCCGGTACACCGCCGGAGGAATTCATATAGAGTCATATCTTTGTTCTAGATATCGAGTTGTAATATCGAGTTGTAAGTAAATAAAAGTGTGATGATCGTCATCATTAGAGCATTGCCCCAGTGAGGAAAGGATGATGGAGACTATGATTCCCCCACAAGACGGGATGAGACTCCGGACGAAAGAAATTAAAAAAAAGAGAAAGGCCAAAAAAAGATAAGGCCCAAAAAAAATAAGAAGAAGAAAATGAGAGAAAAAGAGAGAAGGGGCAATGTTACTATCCTTTTACCACACTTGTGCTTCAAAGTAGCACCATGTTCTTCATGTAGAGAGTCTCTTGAGTTATCACTTTCATAAACTAGTAGGAATTTTTCATTATAGAACTTGGCTTGTATATTCCGATGATGAGCTTCCTGAAAAGCCCGAGGTCTTCATGAGTAAGCAAGTTGGATGCACACCCACTTAGTTTTCAGTCTGAGCTTTCATACACTTATAGCTCTTAGTGCATCCGTTGCATGGCAATCCCTACTCACTCACATTGATATCTATTGATGGGCATCTCCATAGCCCGTTGATACGCCTAGTTGATGTGACACTACTAGAAAAACCGCTACTTATGGCGCACCTAATTTGGCCATTAATGGCGCATCACCGGTGCGCCATTACTAGCACGCCATTAGTAATTTTTACTAATGGCGCACCAGTGGTGCGCCATTAGTATCTGGTATACTAATGGCGCACCACTGGTGCGCCATTAGTATGCCTCCTAGGGGCCATGTATACCCAGGTGCTTTGGATACTAATGGCGCACCACAACTGGATGCGCCATTAGTAACCACGGCATACTAATGGCGCACTGTCCTGTGATGCGCCATTAGTGATGCGCCATTTTGAATCTAGATCTGGATCGTGATTTTTTGCCCATTTTTTGCTCGTTTTTTTGCTTGTTTTTTGGCACGACAATATTCTCAAATTTAGTTCCTATTTTTGGATCTTGTTGCCATGGTCTTTTGCCGGAGAGGAGTTCGCCGGAGAGGAGGAGGAGGAGGTCGCTGGAGAGGAGGAAGGAGAAACCATGAGGGGATGGGAGGAGCTCACCGGAGAGGAGGGAGGAGGAGCTCACCGGAGAGGAGGGAGGAGGAGCTCACCGGAGAGGAGGGAGGAGGAGCTCACCGGAGAGGAGGGGATTTTTTCCTCACCGGAGAGGAGGGAGGAGGGAGAGGAGGGAGGAGGATCTCACAGGAGAGGAGGGAGGAGGAGCTCACCGAGAGGAGGGAGGAGGAGCTCACCGGAGAGGAGGGAGGAGGAGCTCACCGGAGAGGAGGGAGAAGAAACCATGAGGGGAGGGGAGGGGAGGGGAGGAGGGAGGAGGGAGGAGGAGGTCGCCGGAGAGGAGGGAGAATAAACCATGAGGGGAGGGGAGGGGAGGGGAGGAGGGAGGAGGGGAGGAGGGAGGAGGAGGTCGCCGGAGAGGAGGAGGAGGTCACCGGAGAGGAGAAGTATGGTGGAGGAGAGAAGGGAAGATGAAATGAAGAGAGGAGGAGAGGACCAGCCATATATACGGCATACTAATGGCGCACCGCGGGCAGGTGCGCCATTAGTAATTTTTTTTATTTTTTTGATTTATTTTGAATTTTGAAGGCGGGAAGATACTAATGGCGCACCACGGGCAGGTGCGCCATTAGTAATTGTTTTTTTATTTTTTTGACTTATTTTGAATTTTGAAGGAGGGAAGATACTAATGGCGCACCATGGTCAGGTGCGCCATTAGTAACTTTTTTTTTATTTTTTTGACTTATTTTGAATTTTGAAGGCGGGAAGATAGTAATGGCGCACCATGGGTAGATGCGCCATTAGTAAGTTTGAATTTTTTTGATTTTTTTGCCTCTCTAGATCTTAAAAGCCCCGTATCTTTTTTCTGTTAGGTTTTTGAGGATTTTGAAAATGTTTAACGGGGTTCCCCCGGTTAAATTTGGATGTAACTTTTCGAGTAGATGATTTTTCATATAAAAAACTTTTTCATCCGAGTTAGTATGCAAAAGTTATGCCCATTTTTACAAATTCTCGCGAGATTTTGCAAATGAAGTCAAAATTCATATTTGCAAATTTTCCCAACAACTAGGCCACATATCACATGGGAAACTTATTTTCTTTTATTTTTTTGACATTTTTATCATTTTCTTTTATTTTTTTTAAACTGAAAAGGCGATCCACAGGGGGGAGTGCATTCGGTGGAAGTGGTGGCCAAGGTTACTAATGGCGCACCACTCCCACGGTGCGCCATTAGTAGTTTTGAACAAAATTTTAAAAAAAATATTTTTACTAATGGCGCACCGTGGATGTGGTGCGCCATTAGTATTTGGACACTAATGGCGCACCAACACATGGTGCGCCATTAGTATATAGTAATGGCGCACCACATGTCTGGTGCGCCATTAGTGTCAATTCCATCTATAGCCCTTTTCCTAGTAGTGTGAGACTATCTTCTCCTTTTTGTCTTCCCCACAACCACCATTCTATTCCACCTATAGTGCTATATCCATCGCTCACGATCATGTATTGCGTGAGGGTTGAAAATTCTGAAGCGCCTTAAAAAGTATGAACCAATTGCTCGGCTTGTCATCGGGGTTGTGCATGATGTGAATATTTTGTGTGGTGAAGATGGAGCACAGCTAGACTATATGATTTTGTAAGGATAGCTTTCTTTGGCCTTGTTATTTCAAAAAGACATGATTGCTTTATTAGTGGGCTTGAAGTATTATTGTTTTTATGTCAAATGATAGACTATTGCTTTGAATCACTCGTATCTTAATATTCATGCCATGATTAGATATGTGATCAAGATTATGCTAGGTAGCATTCCACATCAAAAATTATCTTTTTTATCATTTACCTACTCGAGGACGAGCAGGAATTAAGCTTGGGGATGCTGATACGTCTCCATCCTATCTATAATTTTTTATTGTTCCATGACAATATTATACAACTTTCATATACTTTTGGCAACTTTTTATACTATTTTTTGGGACTAACATATTGATCCAGTGCCCAGTGCCAGGTCCTATTTGTTGCATGTTTTATGTTTCGCAGAATATCCATATCAAACGGAATCTAAATGGGATAAAAACGGACAGAGCTTATTTTTGGAATATTTGGAAAATTCCGGAGGAAAAATCCACACGAGACGGTGCCCGAGGTGGCCATGAGGCAGGGGGCGCGCCCCTGACCCTTGTGGGCCACCCATAAGGCGGTTGATGCCCTTCTTCGGCCGCAAGAAAGCTAATTTTTGGTAAAAAAAATCACGGTGAAGGTTTCAGGCCAATCGGAGTTATGGATCTACATATATATACGAAACGGTGAAAGGGCAGCAGAAGAGAACGTAGAAACAGAGAGAGACAGAGAGACAGATCCAATCTCGGAGGGGCTCTCGCCCCTCCCATGCCATGGAGGCCAAGGACCAGAGGAGAAACCCTTCTCCCATCTAGGGAGGAGGTCAAGGAAGAAGAAGACGAAGGCGCCCCCTCTCCCCTTCTCTTCCGGTGGCGCCGGAACGTTGCCGTGGCCATCATCATCATCACCGCGATCTACACCAACACCTCCGCCATCTTCACCAACATCTCCATCACCTTCCCCCCTCTATCTATAGCGGTCCACTCTCCCGCAACCCGATGTACCCTCTACTTGAATATGGTGTTTTATGCTTCATATTATTATCCAATGATGTGTTGCCATCCTATGATGCTTGAGTAGATTTTCGTTGTCCTATCGGTGGTTGATGAATTGATATGATTGATTTAATTTGCTTGTGGTTATGTTGCCATCCTTTGGTACCCATCATATGAGTTAGCACGTGGATCACACCCTAGGGTTAGTTGTATGTTGATAGGACTATGTATTGGAGGGCAAGAGTGACAGAAGCTTCAACATAGCATAGAAATTGATGCATACGGGATTGAAGGGGGACCAATATATCTTAATGCTATGGTTGGGTTTTACCTGAATGAACGTTAGTAGTTGTGGATGCTTGCTAATAGTTCCAATCATAAGTGCATAGAATTCCAAGTCAGAGATGACATGCTAGCAGTGGCCTCTCCCACATAATACTTGCTATCGGTCTAGTAAAGTAGTCAATTGCTTAGGGGCAATTTCGCAACTCCTACCACCACTTTTCGACACTTTCTATATTTAATTTATTGCCTCCTTACTTATAGCAGCCCCTACTTTTTATTTACGTAATCTTTATTATCTTGCAAACCTATCCAACAACACCTACAAAGTACTTCTAGTTTCATACTTGTTCTAGGTAAAGCGAACGTCAAGCGTGCATAGAGTTGTATCGGTGGTCGATAGAACTTGAGGGAATATTTGTTTTACCTTTAGCTCCTCGTTGGGTTCGACACTCTTACTTATCAAAAACTGTTGCAATCCCCTATACTTGTGGGTTATCAAGACGCCCTAGTCAGCGCAAGTGGTAGAAATCGGTAGAAATCAGTAGTTTAAAGTCCGACTTGTTTATTGCATTTGTGTGCTGCATTTGTTTGTTGCATAGCATGCATATAGCCTTAGTAGTTGTTGCTAACGGTTTATCTGGTGAGTGTAGCTGGCATCGGTTTGGATCCACTATAGCTCAGCCTTTGCATTTCTCCTATTTTCTTTCCTTGCTCGTTCTTCGGTGTTTGGTGTCATTTCTATCCCAGTAGAGTGATGCCAAGAGATCCCGACACTATTTGCAAAAATGGTGCTCAGTTACCTCGCTGATATCCTCCTTTCAGCCACGCCTATCATTTCGGTGATGGACATGCTTCTATCCCGAATCACTCTTTCATTTTGTCGTGTTGGCAACCCTTAATGACCTTAGTTATCAAGAAAGGGCAATGTCAGCAGCCTCAGTTTTTCCCCGCTATCCTATTTCTTGGACGAGTGCGGGTCTTTTTCCGTCCACTTGATAATAATGTGGTTGCGACCTTCGTGTCCCACTATATGATTACCAAGTGCGTCCTCGCCTCCGAGCTAGTCCATGTTGCTACCTGGCTAAGGTAGCACTTGGTGTAGTGTTTTTTACACAAATTCTTCCACACATTTATTTGTCCTCGTGCACATCGTCATAGCATGCTAGATCATAGAACCGGAGATCCCGCGCGATTTGTGTGCTTAAGTAGGCATGCATATTGTGTGACTAGTAGTACTATGTGACTTGATTGTGTGTGAATTGATTGTTGTTGTGTGCTTTTGTTTAATTGAGTTTTCTTTTGCTTCTTTCTTTTTGGGCCCCGGTGTTACATTATTTTTCCCCTATAAAGAGTTGCTCATCAACTGACACTGGACCCTAAGAATTAGCATGGAGTTCAAATATTTGGAAACTCAGCTAATCAGAATGGAATTCTCAGCCGACTGCAGTGAAATGGGGAATATCTGATGTCGAGGTTGATAATCAATTTTGCATTAGTGTGCACTCCTCACAACAGTACTGATAACTCAAGTCTACATCAGTACAAAATTCTGACAGCAGTAATGATCAAGTCAGCAGCAAGACTAGTCAGGTACAAGGTCAACGGTATATTTCCAGTCAAAGGTATGGATCATATACAAAATTTTGGCTCAACAATGCATGATGCTTGAAATATGTTATCATCTGAAATAAAGTTAGAATGTGATATGCTCAAGGCAGACAGTCAAACAAATTTTCTCATGCAAATAATCAGACCAAGCTTCGTGTGTAAGATATAGATCCTTCTTCTGCATGATACCCAGACAAAAGATTTGAGCAGAAGTTAACAAGTCTTCCTCGGCAAGCTACTCGGATGACTTCTCTCATAAGCCATTCAGTCCGCGTCAGTATCATACTAATACACCATCCTCAGAGGTTATATGATAAGCAGTACCGCTCAAGAATCAGACTCGCAACATTTTTGTCGGAAGCACAAATCAATCAGGGCATGTGTTTTCTTCAAGAATCAAGTGTTTGGTCGCATATGATTCTTATATATGGTGAGCTGCTACCTCTTGAGCACTTGCATTGGTTTTCCCTTGAAGAGGAAAGGGTGGTGCAGCAAAGTAGCGTAAGTATTTCCCTCAGTTTTCTAGAACCAAGGTATCAATCCAATAGGAGGCTACGCGCGAGTCCCTCGCACCTACACAAAACAAATAAATCCTCGCAACCAACGCGATAAGGGGTTGTCAATCCCTACACGGTCACTTACGAGAGTGAGATCTGATAGATATGATAAGATAATATTTTTGGTATTTCTATGATAAAGATGCAAAGTAAAATAAAAAGCAATGAAAATAACTAAGTATTGGAAGATTAATATGATGAAGATAAACCCGGGGGCCATAGGTTTCACTAGTGGCTTCTCTCAAGAGCATATGTATTTTACGGTGGGTGAATGAATTACTGTTGAGCAATTGACAGAATTGAGCATAGTTATGAGAATATCTAGGTATGATCATGTATATAGGCATCACGTCCAAGACAAGTAGACCCACTCCTGCCTGCATCTACTACTATTACTCCACACATCGACCGCTATCCGGCATGCATCTAGAGTATTAAGTTCATAAGAAAGTAACGCCTTAAGCAAGATGACATGATGTAGAGGGATAAATTCATGCAATATGATAAAAACGCCATCTTGTTATCCTCGATGGCAACAATATAATACGTGCCTTGTTGCCCCTACTGTCACTCGGAAAGGACACCGCAAGATTGAACCCAAAGCTAAGCACTTCTCCCATTGCAAAAAAGATCAATCTAGCAGGCCAAACCAAACTGATAATTCAAAGAGACTTGCAAAGATAACCAATCATACATAAAAGAATTCAGAGGAGATTCAAATATTGTTCATAGATTAACTTGATCATAAACCCACAATTCATCGGTCTCAACAAACACACCGCCAAAGAAGATTACATCGAATAGATGTCCATAAGAGAGGGGGAGAACTTTGTATTGAGATCCAAAAAGAGAGAAGAAGCCATCTAGCTAATAACTATGGACCCGTAGGTATGAGGTAAACTACTCACACTTCATCGGAGAGGCTATTGTGTTGATGTAGAAGCCCTCCATGATCGGTGCCCCCTCCGGTGGAGCTCCGGAACAAGCCCCAAGATGGGATCTCGTGGATACAGAAAGTTACGGTGGTGGAATTAGGGTTTTGGCTCTATATCTGATCGTTTGGGGGTACGTAGGTATATATAGGAGGAAGAAGTACGTCGGTGGAGCAAGAGGGGGCCCACGAGGGTGGAGGGCACGCCGGGGGGGGGGGGGGGGTAGGCGCGCTCCCTACCTCGTGGCTTCCCTGTTGATTGCTTGACGTAGGGTCCAAGTCTCCTAGATCATGTTCGGTGAGAAAATCACGTTCCCGAATGTTTCATTCCGTTTGGACTCCGTTTGATATTCCTTTTCTTCGAAACCCTAAAATAGGCAAAAAACAGCAATTCTGGGCTGGGCCTCCGGTTAATAGGTTAGTCCCAAAAATAATATAAAAGTGGATAATAAAGCCCAATAATGTTCAAAACAGTAGATAATATAGCATGGAGCAATCAAAAATTATAGATATGTTGGAGACGTTTCAAGCATCCCCAAGCTTAATTCCTGCTCGTCCTCGAGTGGGTAAATGATAAAAACAGAATTTTTGATGTGAAATGCTACTTGGCATAATTTCAATGTAATTCTTCTTAATTGTGGCATGAATATTCAGATCTGAATGATTCAAGACAAAAGTTTAATATTGACATCAAAATAATAATACTTCAAGCATACTAACTAAGCAATTATGTCTCTTCAAAATAACATGGCCAAAGAAAGTTATCCCTACAAAATCATATAGTCTGGCTATGCTCTATCTTCACCACACAAAGTATTTAAAATATGCACAACCCCGATGACAAGCCAAGCAATTGTTTCATACTTTTGACATTCTCAAAACTTTTTCAATGTTCACGCAATACATGAGCGTGAGCCATGGGCATATCACTTTAGGTGGAATGAAATGGTGGTTGTGGAGGAGACAAAAGGGATGATAGTCTCACATCAACTAGGCGTATCAATGGGCTATGGAGATGCCCATCAATAGATGTCAATGTGAGTGATTAGGGATTGCCATGCAATGGATGCACTAGAGCTATAAGTATATGAAAGCTCAAAAAAGAAACTAAGTGGTTGTGCATCCAACTTGCTTGCTCACAAAGACCTAGGGCATTTTGAGGAAGCCCGTCATTGGAATATGCAAGCCAAGTTCTATAATGAAAATTTCCCACTGGTATTTGAAAGTGATAACGAAGGAGACTCTCTATCCTGAAGGTCATGGTGCTACTTTGAAGCACAAGTGTGGTAAAAGGATAGTAGCATTGTACCTTCTCTCTTTTTCTCTCATTTCTTATTTGGGCCTTTTCTCTTTTTTTATGGCCTCTTTTTTTGGGGGCTTCTTCGGCCTCTTTTTATTTTATTTTATTTTTCATCCGGAGTCTCATACCGACTTGTGGGGGAATCATAGTCTCCATCATCCTTTCCTCACTGGGACAATGCTCTAATAATAATGATCATCACACTTTTATTTTCTTACAACTCATGAATTACAACTCGATACTTAGAACAAGATATGACTCTATATGAATGCCTCCAGCGGTGTACCGGGATATGCAATGACTCATGAGTGACATGTATGAAAGAATTATGAATGGTGGCTTTGCCACAAATATGATGTCAACTACATGATCATGCAAAGCAATATGACAATGATGGAGTGTGTCATAGTAAACGGAACGGTGGAAAGTTGCATGGCAATATATCTCGGAACGGCTATGGAAATGCCATGATAGGTAGGTATGGTGGCTGTTTTGAGGAAGGTATATGGTGGGTTTATGGTACTGGCGAAAGTTGCGCAGTACTAGAGAGGCTAGCAATGGTGGAAGTGTGAGAGTGCGTATGATCCATGGACTCAACATTAGTCATAAATAACTCATAGACTTATTGCAAAAATCTACAAGTTATCAAAGCAAAGTATTACGCGCATGCTCCTAGGGGGATAGATTGGTAGGAAAAGACCATCGCTCGTCCCCGACCACCACTCATAAGGAAGACAATCAATAAATAAATCATGCTCCGACTTCATCACATAACGGTTCACCATACGTGCATGCTACGGGAATCGCAAACTTTAACATAAGTATTTCTCAAATTCACAACTACTTAACTAGCACAACTTTAATATCAGTACCTCCATATCTCAAAACAATTATCAAGCATCAAACTTATCATAGTATTCAACACACTCCTAAGAGAATTTTATTATTAATCTTGTATACCTAGCATATAGGATTATTTAAGCAAAGTACCATGCTATTTAAGACTCTAAAAATAATCTAAGTGAAGCATGAGAGATCAATAGTTTCTATAAAATAAATCCACCACCGTGCTCTAAAAGATATAAGTGAAGCACTAGA
>NC_057794.1:143595250-143628377 GCF_018294505.1 Triticum aestivum | reverse complement strand
CTCTCCTCCCTTTCCTTCTCTCCTACTCCTACTACTTGGAGGGGGGAATCCTACTCCCGGTGGGAGTAGGACTCCCCTAGGGCGCGCCATAGAGGGACGACCCTCCCCCTCCTCCACTCCTTTATATACGGGGGAGGGGACACCCCATGGACACACAAGTTGATCATTGTCTTAGCCATGTGCAGTGCCCCCCTCCACCATAATCCACCTCGGTTATATCATCGTAGTGCTTAGGCGAAGCCCTGCGCCGGTAACTTCATCATCACCGTCATCACACCATCGTGCTGATGAAGCTCTCCCTCAACACTCAGCTGGATCGAGAGTTCATGGGACGTCATCGAGCTAAACATGTGCAGATCGCGGAGGTGCCGTACTTTCGGTACTACAATCGGTCGGATCGTGAAGACGTACGACAACATCAACCGCATTGTCATAATGCTTCCACTTACGGTCTACAAGGGTACGTAGACAACACTCTCCCCTCTCGTTGCTATGCATCACCTAGATAGATCTTGCGTGTGTGTAGGAAAATTTTGAAATTACTGCGTTCCCCAACAATGGTATCAGAGCCAGGTCTATGCGTAGATGCTATATGCACGAGTAGAACACAAAGGAGTTGTGGGAGTGGGTATATACATATTGCTTGCCATCACTAGTTGATTCTTGGTTCAGCGGTATTGTTGGATGAAGTGGCCCAGACCGACATTAAGCGTACGCTTACGCGATACTGGTTCTACCGACGTGCTTCACACACAGGTGGCTAGTGGGTGTCAGTTTCTCTAACTTTAGTTGAATCGGATTCAATGAACAGGGTTCTTTTTGAAGATCAAAAAGCAATCACTATACCGTGTTGTGGTTTTTGATGCGTAGGTAAGAACGGTTCTTGCTCAGCCTATAGCAGCCACGTAAAACTTGCAACAACAAAGTAGAGGACGTCTAACTTGTTTTTGCAGGGCATGATGTGATATGATATGGTCAAGACATGATGCTAAATTTTATTGTATGAGATGATCATGTTTTGTAACAGAGTTACCGGCAACTGGCAGGAGCCATATGGTTGTCGCTTTATTGTATGAAATGCAATCACCATGTAATTGCTTTACTTTATCACTAAGCGGTAGCGATAGTCGTAGAAGCAATAGTTCGTGAGATGACAATGATGCTTCGATGGAGATCAAGTTGTCAAGCCCGTGATGATGGTGATCATGACGGTGCTTTGGAGATGGAGATCAAAGGCACAAGATGATGATGGCCATATCATATCACTTATATTGATTGCATGTGATGTTTATCCTTTATGCATCTTATTTTGCTTAGTTCGGCGGTAGCATTATAAGATGATCTCTCACTAAATTTCAAAGTACAAGTGTTCTCCCTGAGTATGCACCGTTGCTACAGTTCATCGTGCTGAGACACCACATGACGATCGGGTGTGATAAGCTCTACGTTCACATACAACGGGTGCAAGCCAGCTTTGCACACGCAGAATACTCGGGTTAAACTTAACGAGCCTAGCATATGCAGATATGGCCTCGAAACACTAAGACCGAAAGGTCGAGCATGAATCATATAGTAGATATGATCAACATTGTGATGTTCACCATTGAAAACTACTACATCTCACGTGATGACCGGACATGGTTTAGTTGATATGGATCACGTGATCACTTAGATGATTAGAGAGATGTCTATCTAAGTGGGAGTTCTTCAGTAATTTGATTAATTGAACTTTAATTTATCATGAACTTAGTAGCTGATAGTATTTTGCATCTCTATGTTGTTGTAGATAGATGGCCCGTGTTGTTGTTCCGTTGAATTTTAATGCGTTCCTAGAGAAAGCTAAGTTGAAAGATGATAGTAGCAACTACACGGACTGGGTCCATAACTTCAGGATTATTCTCATTGCTGCACAGAATAATTACGTCCTGGAAGCACTGCTAGATGACAAACCCGATGCAGGAGCAACGCCAGATGTTGTGAACACCTGGCAGAGCAAAGCTGATGACTACACGATAGTTCAGTGTGCCATGCTTTACGGCTTAGAACCGGGACTTCAACAATGTTTTGAACGTCATGGAGCATATGAGATGTTCCAGGAGTTGAAGTTAATATTTCAAGCAAATGCCCGGATTGAGAGATATGAAGTCTCCAATAAGTTCTACAACTGCATAATGGAGGAGAATAGTTCTGTCAGTGAACATATACTCAGAATGTCTAGGTACCACAACCACTTGACTCGGCTGGGATTTAATCTTCCTAATGATAGTGTCATTGACAGAGTTCTTCAATCACTGCCACCAAGCTACAAAAGCTTCGTGATGAACTATAATATGCAAGGAATGGATAAGACTATTCCTGAGATCTTCGCAATGCTAAAGGCTGCGGAGGTAGAAATCAATAAGGAGCATTAAGTGTTGATGGTCAACAAGACCACTAGTTTCAAGACAAAAAGGTAAAGGGAGGAAGGAGAACTTCAAGAAGAACAACAAGCCAGATGTTGCTCAAGTGAAGAAGCCCAAGTCTGGACCTAAGCCTGAAACTAAGTGCTTCTACTGCAAAGGGACTGGTCACTGGAAGCGGAACTGCCCCAAGTATTTGGCGGAGAAGAAGGATGGCAAAGTGAAAGGTATATTTGATATACATGTTATTGATGTGTACCTTACTAATGCTCGTAGTAGCGCTTGGGTATTTGATAGTGGTTATGTTGCTAATATTTGCAACTCGAAATAGGGGCTACAAATTAAGCGAAGATTGGCTAAGGATGAGGTGACGATCCACGAGGGAAATGGTTCCAAAGTCGATGTGATCGCCGTCGGCACGCTACCTCTACATCTACCTTCGGGATTAGTTTTAGACCTAAATAATTGTTATTTGGTGCCAGCGTTGAGCATGAACCTTATATCTGGATCTTGTTTGATGCGAGATGGTTATTCATTTAAATCGGAGAATAATGGTTGTTCTATTTATATGAGTAATATCTTTTATGGTCATGCACCCTTGATGAGTGGTCTATTTTTACTAAATCTTGATATTAGTGATACACATATTCGTAGTATTGAAGCCAAAAGATGCAGAGTTGATAATGATGGTGCAACTTATTTGTGGCACTGCCGTTTGGGTCATATTGGTGTAAAGCGCGTGAAGAAACTCCATTCTGATGGACTTCTGGAAACACTTGATTATGAATCACTTGGTACTTGTGAACCATGCCTCATGGGCAAGATGACTAAAACTCAGTTCTCCGGAACAATGGAGCGAGCAACAGAGTTATTGGAAATCATACATAATGATGTATGTGGTCCAATGAACATTGAGGCTCGCGGCGGATATCGTTATTTTCTTACCTTCACAGATGATTTGAGCGGATATGGGTATATCTACTTGATGAAACATAAGTCTGAAACATTTGAAAAGTTCAAAGAATTTTGGAGTGAAGTGGAAAATCATCATAACGAGAAAATCAAGTTTCTACGATCTGATCATGGAGGTGAATATTTGAGTTATGAGTTTGGTCTTCATTTGAAACAATGCGGAATAGTTTCGCAACTCACGCCACCTGGAACACCACAACGTAAAGGTGTGTCGGAACATCGTAACTGCACTTTATTAGATATGGTGCGATCTATGATGTCTCTCACTGATTTACCGCTATCGTTTTGGGGTTATGCTTTAGAGACGGATCCATTCACGTTAAATAGGGCGCCATCAAAATCCGTTGAGACGACACCTTATGAACTGTGGTTTGGCAGGAAACCCAAGTTGTCATTTCTTAAAGTTTGGTTTGGGGCTATGATGCTTATGTGAAAAAGCTTCAACCTGATAAGCTCGAACCCAAATCGGAGAAATGTGTCTTCATAGATACCCAAAGGATACTATTGGGTACACCTTCTATCACAGATCCGAAGGCAAGATATTTGTTGCTAAGAATGGATCCTTTCTAGAGAAGGAGTTTCTATCAAAAGAAGTGGGAGGGAGGAAAGTAAAACTTGATGAGGTAATTGTACCTTCTTCCTTATTGGAAAGTAGTTCATCGCTAAAATCAGTTCCAGTGATTCCTACACCAGTAAGTGAGGAAGCTAATGATGATGATCATGAAGCTTCTGATCAAGTTACTACCGAACCTCGTAGGTCAACTAGAGTAAGATCTGCACCGGAGTGGTACGGTAATCCTATTCTGGAGGTCATGTTACTTGACCATAACGAACCTACGAACTATGAGGAAGCGATGATGAGCCCAGATTCCGCAAAATGGCTTGAGGCCATGAAATCTGAGATGGGATCCATATATGAGAACAAAGTGTGGACTTTGGTTGACTTGCCTCATGATCAGCATGCCATAGAGAATAAATGGATCTTCAAGAAGAAGACTGACGCTGACGGTAATGTTACTGTCTACAAAGCTTGATTTTTTGCAAAAGGTTTTCGACAAGTTCAAGGAGTTGACTACGATGAGACCTTCTCACCCATAGCGATGCTTAAGTCTGTCCGAATCATGTTAGTAATTGCCGCATTTTATGATTATGAAATTTGGCAAATGTATGTCAAAATTGCATTCCTTAATGGATATCTTAAAGAAGAGTTGTATATGATGCAACCAGAAGGTTTTGTCGATCCAAAAGGTGCTAACAAAGTGTGCAAGCTCCAATGATCCATTTATGGACTGGTGCAAGCCTCTCGGAGTTGGAATATACGCTTTGATAGTGTGATCAAAGCATATGGTTTTATACAGACTTTTGGAGAAGCCTGTATTTACAAGAAAGTTAATGGGAGCTCTGTAGCATTTCTGATATTATATGTAGATGACATATTGTTGATCAGAAATGATACTGAATTTCTAAATAGCATAAAAGGATACTTGAATAAGAATTTTTCAATGAAAGACCTCGGTGAAGCTGCTTATATAATGGGCATCAAGATCTATAGAGATAGATCAAGACGCTTAATTGGACTTTCGCAAAGCACATACCTTGATAAAGTTTTGAAGAAGTTCAAAAGGGATCAAGCAAAAAAGGGTTCTTGCCTGTGTTACAAGGTGTGAAGTTGAGTCAGACTCAATGCCCGACCACTGCAAAAGATAGAGAGAAAATGAAAGTCATTCCCTATGCCTCAGCCATGGGTTCTATCATGTATACAATGTTGTGTACCAAATCTGATGTGTGCGTTGCTATAAGTTTAGCAGGGAGGTACCAAAGTAATCCAGGAGTGGATCACTGGACAACGGTCAAGAACATCCTGAAATACCTAAAAAAGACTAAGGATATGTTTCTCGTTTATGGAGGTGACAAAGATCTTGTCGTAAATGGTTACGTCAATGCAAGCTTTGACACTGATCCGGATGAGTCTAAGTCACAAACCGGATACGTAGTTTTATTGAATGGTGGAGCTGTCAGTTGGTGCAGTTCCAAGCAAAGCGTCGTGGCGGGATCTACGTGTGAAGCGGAGTACATAGCTGCTCCGGAAGCAGCAAATGAAGGAGTCTGGATGAAGGAGTTCATATCTGATCTAGGTGTAATACCTAGTGCATCCTGTCCAATGAAAATATTTTGTGACAATACTGGTGCAATTGCCTTGGCAAAGGAATCCGGATTTCACAAGAGAACCAAGCACATCAAGAGACGCTTCAATTCCATCCGCGATCAAGTCAAGGAGGGAGACATAGAGATTTGCAAGATACATACAGATATGAATGTTGCAGGCCCGTTGACTAAGCCTCCCTCACGAGCAAAACATGATCAGCACCAAGACTCCATGGGTGTTAGAATCACTACAATGTAATCTAGATTATTGACTCTAGTGCAAGTGGGGGACTGAAGGAAATATGCCCTAGAAGAAATAATAAATTTGTTATTTATATTTCCTTATATCATGATAAATGTTTATTATTCATGCTAGAATTTTATTAACCGGGAACTTAGTACATGTGATATAGACCTGAGTAGATGGCGAGTCGTTCGACGGCCCGATCTTTCACGGTACTAGCAGCAGCAACAAGAAATTCCGGTTGAGCAAAGATGCAAGACCGTAAGACCTAAAACTTGTGTCGAGTAGATTGGATTGACTCCACATGCAGCAGCAACAAAATCCCCTCAAATCAGCAACAAAGATATTTGATGTCCCCGACATGGGAAGTTTTCTATAGTTTTATTGAACTCACGACTAAAACCAAAATCTGCCCTGTTACACGGCCATAGCCTTTATTTATATGGTGCGCGCTGATACATCTCCAACGTATCTATAATTCTTGATTGCTCCATGCTATATTATCTACTGGTTTGGATGTTTATGGGCTTTATTATACACTTCTATATCATTTTTTGGGACTAACCTATTAACCCAGAGCCGAGTGCCAGTTTCTGTTTTTACCTTGTTTTAGGGTTTCGAAGAAAAGGAAAATCAAACGGAGTCCAATTGACCTGAAACTTCACGGAACTCATTTTTGGAAGGAAAGAAGCCCAGAAGACTTGAAGTGCACGTAAGGGAAGCTTCGAGGAGGCCACGAGGTAGGGGGCGTGCCCTCCACCCTCGTGGGCCCCTTGTGGCCCCCCTGACGTACTTCTTCCGCCTATATATCTCCATATACCCTAAAACTTCCAGAGAACACAATAGATCGGGAGTTCCGCCGCCAGAAGCCTCCGTAGCCACCGAAAGCCAATCTAGACCCGTTTCGGCACCCTGCTGGAGGGGGGAATCCCTCTTCGGTGGCCATCTTCATCATCCCGGTGCTCTCCATGACGAGGAGGGAGTAGTTATCCCTCGGGGCTGAGGGTATGTACCAGTAGCTATGTGTTTGATCTCTCTCTCTCTAGTGTTCTTGATTTGGCACGATCTTGATGTATCGCGAGCTTTGCTATTATAGTTGGATCTTATGTTTCTCCTCCCCCTCTACTCTCTTGTAATGGATTGAGTTTTCCGCTTGAAGTAATCTTATCGGATTGAGTCTTTAAAGATTTGAGAACACTTGATGCATGTCTTGCCGTGCGTATCTGTGGTGACAATGGGATACCATGTGATTCACTTGATGTATGTTTTGGTGATCAACTTGCGGGTTCCGCCCATGAACCTATGCATAGGGGTGGGCACATGTTTTCGTCGTGATTCTCCGGTAGAAACTTCGGGGCACTCTTTGAGTTCCTTTGTGTTGGTTGAATAGATGAATCTGAGATTGTGTGACGCATATCGTATAATCATACCAACGGATACTAGAGGTGACATTGGAGTATCTAGGTGACATTAGGGTTTTGGTTGATTTGTGTCTTAAGGTGTTATTCTAGTACGAACTCTAGGGCTGTTTGTGACACTTATAGGAATAGCCCAACGGATTTATTGGAAAGAATAACTTTGAGGTGGTTTCGTACCCTACCATAATCTCTTCGTTTGTTCTCCGCTATTAGTGACTTTGGAGTGACTCTTTGTTGCATGTTGAGGGATAGTTATGTGATCCAATTATGTTAGTATTGTTGAGAGGACTTGCACTAGTGAAAGTATGAACCCTAGGCCTTGTTTCAACGCATTGCATATCGTTTACGCTCACTTTTATCATTAGTTACCTTGCTGTTTTTATATTTTCATATTACAAAAAACTATTATCTACTATCCATATACCACTTGTATCACCATCTCTTTGCCGAACTAGTGCACCTATACAATTTACCATTGTATTGGGTGTGTTGGGGACACAAGAGACTCTTTGTTATTTGGTTGCAGGGTTGCTTGAGAGAGACCATCTTCATCCTACGCCTCCTACGGATTGATAAACCTTAGGTCATCCACTTGAGGGAAATTTGCTACTGTCCTACAAACCTCTGCACTTGGAGTCCCAACAACGTCTACAAGAAGAAGGTTGTGTAGTAGACATCAAGCTCTTTTCTGGCGCCGTTGCCGGGGAGGTTAGCGCTTGAAGGTATATCTTTAGATCTTGCAATCGAGTCTTTTAGTTTCTTGTTTTATCACTAGTTTAGTTTATAAAAGAAAACTATAAAAAATGGAATTGAGTTTGTCTCGTATGCTTCACCTTTTTAATATCTTTCGTAAGTATGATGGAAAGGATAATTGTGCTCAAGTGCTAGAAGAAGAAATCTATAAAATGTTTGGCACTAAATCTTTGAATGATGAGCATGATTGCAATGTTATTAGTACGAATTCTTTGAATATCCATGATACTAATGATGATTGCACTAGTTATGATGTCTCCTATAAACATGTCAATTTTTGTGGAGTACATTGGGTTTGTACAAACACACCAAATAGGGAAGATAGATATTGCAAGAGGCATAAGTACTTAGAAACTAAATTGTTGCAAGAAAGGCTAGATGAATGTGCTGAAAATTTAAATTATATTGGCCATACTTGTGAGCTTTGTAATGAACATGATCATTTCAATACCCAATGCAAATTGTTTCATGATCGTATCGTGTCCGAAAATTGTGATGACTTGATTTCCCTTGCACATCATAATGAACTTAGTTTTCTTATGAGTTACGAAAAATTAAATGTATAAATAATTATCTTCCAGAATTTGCCCGTTATAAACTTCTTAGGTTTGATCTAGAGGAAATTTATATGTATTGTGCGGTGAATTGTATTGAAAACCCTTATATTGCCAATTACATAAAGAAAACAAAATAAATAGAAGATGAAGAGAATACTAATGAAAGGGAAGAGGCTTCCCAATACCCTCCTATTATTTCTTATGATGAATCAAGTAACGAGGAGGAGCCTCCTATTCAACCAATCTCATTAATAAGGAGCTCCAAAAAGAGGATTGAACCCACACATGATGTGGTGAAGAAGAAGAAGAAGAATAAGAATAAGAAAAAGAAGAAGAAAAGAAAAAGGAAGAGAGGTAAGAAGATATCTCTCCCAAATAATGCTGCTCCTATTACTATTGTGCCTCATGAAAATGTAATTGTGGAAGATACTGATATTTCTTATGATCTTGAAAATCTTTTTGGCACTTGCTTGGAAGAATATGATAATTGCGATAGTATTGGTGCTATCCATACTATTAATTATGACAGTGATTATGCTTATGATATGAAAAGGCCCAAGCTTGGGGATGCTATGTTTTATGAAGATGATGTTTTTGAGAATATATTTGCTGAAATTAATGTTTGTCCTAATCTTGGGGAAGATATGTTTAATGAAGATGATATTTTTAGTCTCCCAAGTTTTGATATGCAAATTTATAATGATGATAGCATGCCTCCTACCTATGATGGTTATTGTGATGATAATTATGCTATAAAAAGTAGTGATTATATTTATAAAACTTGTCATGATTATGGTTACCCCTTTCTGAACATTACTCTTTTAATGTGGAAACAATTTATAGTATTCGAGTCTCTTATGATGCTCCCACTATTCCGAATAAGAAGAATTTTGCTTATGTGGAGAGTAATAAAATTTCTATGCTTGTAGATCATGAAAAGAATGCTTTAGGTGCTGGTTATATTGTTGAATTAATTCATGATGCTACTGAAAATTATTATGAGGGAGGAATATATTCTTGTAGGAATTGCAATAATATCAAGTTTCCTCTCTATGTGCTTAAAGTTTTGAAGTTATGCTTGTTTTACCTTCCTATGCAAGTTGATTCTTGTCCCCATAAGTTGTTTGCTCACAAAATCCCTATGCATAGGAAGAGGGTTAGGCTTAAATGTGCTAGTCATATTCTTCATGATGCTCTCTTTATGTTACATTCTTATCTTTTATGTGAGCATCATTGAAATCAGCATGCCTAGCTAGGGGCGTTAAACGATAGCGCTTGTTGGGAGGCAACCCAATTTTATTCTTGTTCCTTGCTTTTTGTTCCTGTTTAGTAATAAATAATTCATCTAGCCTCTGTTTAGATGTGGTTTTATGCTTTTAATTAGTGATTGTGCCAAGTAGAACCTTTGGGAAGACTTGGGTGAAGTCTTTATCATCATGCTGTAAAAAACAGAAACTTTAGCGCTCACGAGAATTGCTGCCATTTTTATTTGGAGAGTGATATTTAGTTAATTATTTTTGCAGATGATTAATATATAAATTAATAAGGTCCAAAAATTTATTTTTTAATTTTATGAGTTCCAGAAGTATACGTTTGATTCAGATTACTACAGACTGTTCTGTTTTTGACAGATTCTGTTTTTCATGTGTTGTTTACTTATTTTGATGAATCTATGGCTAGTAAAATAGTTTATAAACCATAGAGTAGTTGTAATAAAGTAGGTTTAACACCAATATAAATAAATAATGAGTTCATTACAGTACCTTGAAGTGGTGATTTACTTTCTTATACTAACGGAGCTTACGAGTTTTCTGTTAAGTTTTGTGTTGTGAAGTTTTCAAGTTTTGGGTAAAGATTTGATGGACTATGGAATAAGGAGTGGCAAGAGCCTAATCTTGGGGATGACCAAGTAACCCCAAGGTAATATTCAAGGACAACCAAAAGCCTAAGCTTGGGGATGCCCCGGAAGGCATCCCCTCTTTCGTCTTCATTCATCGGTAACTTTACTTGGAGCTATATTTTTATTCGCCACATGATATGTGTTTTGCTTGGAGCGTCATTTTATTTCATTTTGTTTTGCTTGCTGTTTGAATAAAATACAAAGATCTGAAATTTTTAAATGTTAGAGAGTCTTCACATAGTTGCATAATTATTCGACTACTCATTGATCTTCACTTATATCTTTCGGAGTAGCTTGTTGTTGCTCTAGTGCTTCACTTAGATCTTTTAGAGCATGGTGGTAGTTTTATTTTGAAGAAATAGATGAACTCTCGTGATTCACTTATATTATTTTTAGAGTCCTAAACAGCATGGTAGTTTTCTTAAATAATCCTAATATGCTTGGTATTCAAAGAATAGTTAAAAAAATTCTTATGAGTGTTTTGAATACTAAGAGAAGTTTGATGCTTGATGATTTTTTGAGATATGGAGGTAATAATATCAAAGTCGTGCTAGTTGAGTAGTTGTGAAATTGAGAAATGCTTGTGTTGAAGTTTGCAAGTCCCGTAGTATGCACGTATGGTAAATGTTATGTAACAAATTTGAAACATGAGGTGTTATTTGATTGTCTTCCTTATGAGTGGCGGTCGGGGACGAGCGATGGTCTTTTCCTACCAATCTATCCCCCTAGGAGCATGCGCGTAGTACCGAGGTTCTTGATGACTTGTAGATTTTTCCAATAAGTATGTGAGTTCTTTATGACTAATGTTGAGTCCATGGATTATACGCACTCTCACCCTTCCATCATTGCTAGCCTCTTCGGTACCATGCATTGCCCTTTCTCACATTGAGAGTTGGTGCAAACTTCCCCGGTGCATCCAAAACCCGTGATATGATACGCTCTGTCACACATAAACCTCCTTATATCTTCCTCAAAATAGCCACCGTACCTACCTATTATGGCATTTCCATAGCCATTCCGAGATGCCATGCAACTTTCCACCATTCCGTTTATTATGACACGCATCATCATTGTCATATTACTTTGCATGATCATGTAGTTGACATCGTATTTGTGGCAAAGCCACCATTCATAATTCTTTCATACATGTCACTCATGAGTCATTGCATATCCCGGTACACCGCCGGAGGCATTCATATAGAGTCATACTTTGTTCTAGTATCGAGTTGTAATCATTGAGTTCTAAATAAATAGAAATGTGATGATCATCATTTTCTATAGCATTGTCCCAAGTGAGGAATAAAAAAAGGAAAAAAGAGAAAGGCCGTAAAAAAGGAGAAGGCCCAAAAAAAGAGAGAAAGGCCATAAAAAGAGAAGGCCCAAAAAAACAAAAAAAATGAGAGAAAAAGAGAGAAGGGACAATGCTACTATCCTTTACCACACTTGTGCTTCAAAGTAGCACCATAATCTTCATAATAGAGAGTCTCTTGTTTTTTCACTTTCATATACTAGTGGGAATTTCTCATTATAGAACTTGGCTTGTATATTCCAACAATGGGCCTCCTCAAGTGCCCTAGGTCTTCGTGAGCAAGCAAGTTGGATGCACACCCACTTAGTTTCTTTTGTTGAGCTTTCATACATTTATAGCTCTAGTGCATCCGTTGCATGGCAATCCCTACTCCTTGCATTAACATCAATCGATGGGCATCTCCATAGCTCATTGATTAGCCTCGTTGATATGAGACTTTCTCCTTTTTGTCTTCTCCACATAACCCCCTCATTATTCTATTCCACCCATAGTGATATATCCATGGCTCGCGCTCATGTATTGCGTGAAAGTATATAGGTTTGATATTACTAAAGTATGAAACAATTGCTTGGCTTGTCATCGGGGTTGTGCATGATGAGAGCATTCTTGTGTGACGAAAATGAAACATGACTAAACTATATGATTTTGTAGTGATGAACTTTCTTTGGCCATGTTATATTGAGAAGACATGATTGCTTAGTTAGTATGCTTGAAGTATTATTATTTTTATGTCAATATAAACTTTTATCTTGAATCTTTCGGATATGAATATTCATGCCACAATTAAGAAGAATTACATTAAAATTATGCCAAGTAGCACTCCGCATCAAAAAATCTGTTTTTATCATTTACCTACTCGAGGACGACCAGGAATTAAGCTTGGGGATGCTGATACGTCTCCAACGTATCTATAATTCTTTATTGCTCCATGCTATATTATATACTATTTTGGATGTTTATGGGCTTTATTATACACTTTTATATCATTTTTTGGGACTAACCTATTAACCCAGAGCCCAGTGCCAGTTTCTGTTTTTACCTTGTTTTGGGGTTTCGAAGAAAAGGAAAATCAAACGGAGTCCAATTGACCTGAAACTTCACGGAACTCATTTTTGGAAGGAAAGAATCCCAGAAGACTTGAAGTGCACGTAAGGGAAGCTTCAAGGAGGCCACGAGGTAGGGGGGCGCGCCCTCCACCCTCGTGGGCCCCTCATGGCCCTCTGACGTACTTCTTCCGCCTATATATCTTCATATACCCTAAAACTTCCGGAGAACACAATAGATCGGGAGTTCCGCCGCCAGAAGCCTCCGTAGCCACCGAAAGCCAATCTAGACCCGTTCCGGCACCCTACCGGAGGGGGGAATCACTCTCCGGTGTCCATCTTCATCATCCCGGTGCTCTCCATGACAAGGAGGGAGTAGTTCTCCATTGGGGCTGAGGGTATGTACCAGTAGCTATGTGTTTGATCTCTCTCTCTCTCTCTCGTGTTCTTGATTTGGCACGATCTTGATGTATCGCGAGCTTTGCTATTATAGTTGGATCTTATGTTTCTCCTCCCCCTCTACTCTCTTGTAATGGATTGAGTTTTCCCCTTGAAGTAATCTTATCGGATTGAGTCTTTAAAGATTTTAGAACACTTGATGTATGTCTTGCCGTGCGTATCTGTGGTGACAATGGGATACCACGTGATACACTTGATGTATGTTTTGGTGATCAACTTGCAAGTTCCGCCCATGAACCTATGCATAGGGGTTGGCACATGTTTTCATTGTGATTCTCCGGTAGAAACTTCGGGGCACTCTTTGAGGTCCTTTGTGTTGGTTTAATAGATGAATCTGAGATCGTGTGATGCATATCGTATAATCATACCCACGGATACTTGAGGTGACATTGGAGTATCTAGGTGACATTAGGGTTTTGGTTGATTTGTGTCTTAAGGTGTTATTCTAGTACGAACTCTAGGGCTATTTGTGACACTTATAGGAATAGCCCAACGGATTGATTGGAAAGAATAACTTTGAGGTGGTTTCGTACCCTACCATAATCTCTTCGTTCGTTCTCCGCTATTAGTGACTTTGGAGTGACTCTTTGTTGCATGTTGAGGGATAGTTATGTGATCCAATTATGTTAGTATTGAGAGGACTTGCACTAGTGAAAGTATGAACCCTAGGCCTTGTTTCAACGCATTGCAATACCGTTTACGCTCACTTTTATCATTAGTTACCTTGCTGTTTTTATATTTTCAGATTACAAAAAACTATTATCTACTATCCATATACCACTTGTATCACAATCTCTTCGCCGAACTAGTGCACCTATACAATTTACCATTGTATTGGGTGTGTTGGGGACACAAGAGACTCTTTGTTATTTGGTTGCAGGGTTGCTTGAGAGAGACCATCTTCATCCTACGCCTCCTACAGATTGATAAACCTTAGGTCATCCACTTGAGGGAAATTTGCTACTGTCCTACAAACCTCTGCACTTGGAGGCCCAACAACGTCTACAAGAAGAAGGTTGTGTAGTAGACATCACGCGCAGGCACCGGTTCTCAACTGACTCAATCCCAGCAAAATCTGAAACGGACTCTCCTATCCAAACTAAACAAGCAACTACCTAATTAATCACGCTGCCATGTTGATGACCTACCAATTAACTTGGACTCAGAAAGGACTACGTAACTACTAGTAACCATAACAAAAGACTTGGACGTGCTTTTGCATGCTATGGGCGCAGATCAAATTGACAAGTACCGTTCCTACCATAATCGTGTAGCACAAGGAGTTCTGAAGGTGGGCTTGACTTCGTCCGATGCAACTAGTTGAACAGGAAATTTTCCAAAATAAATAATCTGCTCATTGTTGACTGCTTTAGATGTGCTCATCATTCTCCCATGGTGACTACCGTCACTGATAGCCACATCATTCCCTCCCTCTTGAAACGAAGCCATCCTTGGTTTCGTGGTAGGCTTTGGGATCTCCTTCTTCTTCTTTACTGACAGAATAGTATCCTCCTTAATATCACTAGCAAACATGGGATGTAGCGCACATCATCTTCCGGCATGCCGAAAAGAATAAGTGTTCGACCTTCCATCATGTGTGGCGTGATGATCATATTGCCAAGGTCTCCCCAGCAACAAATGACATGCATCCCTTTGCAAAACATCACAAATCACTGTGTCGATATAGTCACCAACCAAAAAATTAAGATGCACCATGTGAGTAATTTTTATTCTGCCCGACTGATATAACCACTCAACGCAGTGTGGTTGAGGGTGCTTCCATGCAAGTAACCCCAAAGCTTCCACCAATCCCTTACTGACCGCATTGGTGTAGCTTCCTCCATATATGATCAACTTACAATTGGTGTTGTTGATCTTGCACTGAGTCTGAAAAATATTCCAACGCTGCCCCTTATCCTCAGTGCGATCCTCTTGCACACGCTGCACCATTAAGGACGGATATGACTTAGCAGCTTCAAAACTAGAAGTCACCTTCTCAGCATCTTCAAATTTTTCACTAGAAGTGTCAGAAACTGGCTCTTCATCACTCGCGGATGCATAGCCATCTTTTGTGAGAAATACTCTCTTCTCATTAGGACATTCACGCTTCATATGTCCCCTTCCTCCACACTTGAAACACTCTATGTCACTGGAACGATTGATCGACTGTGCACTAGAATCAACCCTCGATGGTCCTGATTTTGAAGCATTGTTTTGCACGGAACCATAAGGGTGATTTGATGTTGCCGTCCTAGAGCTAGGACCGATATCCTCACTCTGATGTTGCGAGCGTCGCCATGTGTTCAAAGTGGTACTGGGAACTGTGTTGACTTGGCGTCACTTAATCTGTTGTTCTGCACGCACAACTTGGTGCACAAGATCTTGTATGTTGTAGTAGACCACCATCTCAACACGATCCCGCACCTCAATATTTAGCCTGTTAAAGAAACGTGCCATGGTCGCCTCCGGATCCTCCATTGTCCCTGTACGTATCATGAGCAATTCCATCTCCTTGTAATATTCATCAACACTCATATTACCTTGAGAGAGCCGCTGCAAGTTGTTGTACATACCTCTTTTATAGTGCTCAGGAACAAAACGTCGCCTCATGAATTCTTTCATCCCTCGCCAAGTCGTTGGGCAATGTCTTGAACGACAAATTTGATTCCACCAAATTAGCGCGTAACCGGTGAACTCAATTCCAGCAAGTTGAACTTTCTTCTCCTCGCTATAATGATGGGCATCAAAACTTTGATCAACACGCATCTCCCACTCCAAATAGCCTTCTGGTTCGCACTTGCCGGAGAATGAAGGGATTGAAAAATTTATGCACCCAATACCATCATCCAAAGGCACACGCACAGCATGACCAACTCGGCCATGCACTCCACCACGAACGGATGTTTCGGGACGAGGCTCATAGTGTCGTGGTTGTGGCGCGTACCCCGCGTGGTCAACGCCATCATCGAAACCATCATCTCCAGCATGAGGGTGTGCCGCCAAACGGAGACCATGCACGCCGGCATGTCCGTCGTGAGCTGGTGGTGCATAATGCAATGGAGCAGCCGGAGCAGTCTGTGGTTGGGGAAAATTCGTCACCGGTATATTGATGATGTCTGCGAAACCATTGAACCGAGTGATCAGGACATCTATCCTTTTGCCGAGCACATCATGACATTGCTTGATGTAGTTGCATGTGTGGTCAAAACCGTCCCGAATATTTTGAGGAATATCATCAGCATACACTGGACGTACAACTTCCTCAGAATCAGTGGCAACCTCATCACCCTTGTTGACCGAGGTTGACATTTTGATCAACATAGTATCTTGAACAACCTTAGCTCTGAATACCACTTGATATAGACCCGACTAGATGGCGAGTCGTTCGACGGCCCGATCTTCCATGGTACTAGCAGCAGCAACAAGAAATTCAGGTTGAGCAAAGATGCAAGACCGTAAGACCAAAAACTTGTGTCGAGTAGATTGGATCGACTCCACACCCAGCAGCAACAAAATCCCCTCGAATCAGCAACAAAGATATTTGATGTCCCCCGACATGGGACGTTTTCTATAGTTTTATTGAACTCACGACTAAAACCAAAATCTGCCATGTTACACGGCCATAGCCTTTATTTATATGGTTTGTGCAGGCACCGGTTCTCAACCGACTCAATCCCAGCAAAATCTAAAACGGAATCTCCTATCCAAACTAAACAAGCAACTACCTAATTAATCACGTGGCTTGATCACCTACCAATTAACTTGGACTCAGAAAGGACTCAGAAAGGACTACGTAACTACTAGTAACTAGAACAAAAGACTTGGATGTGCTTTTGCATGCTACGGACGCAGATCAAATTGACAAGTACCGTTCCTACCATAATCGTGTAGCACAAGGAGTTCTGAAGGTGGGCTTCACTTCGTCCGATGCAACCAGTTGAACAGGAAATTTTCCTAAATAAATAATCTGCTCATTGTTGACCGCTTTAGATGTGCTCATCATTCTCCCACGGTGACTACCGTCACTGATAGCCACATCAACATGTGTGAATACATAGACAAACAGAGTGTCACTAGTATGCCTCTACTTGACTAGCTCGTTAATCAAAGATGGTCAAGTTTCCTAACCATTGACATGAGTTGTCATTTGATTAATGGGATCACATCATTAGAGAATGATGTGGTTGACTTGACCCATCCGTTAGCTTAGCACGATGATCGTTTAGTTTGTTGCTATTGCTTTGTTCATAACTTATACATGTTCCTATGACTATGAGATTATACAACTCCCGAATACCGGAGGAACACTTAGTGTGCTATAAAACGTCACAACATAACTGAGTGACTATAAAGATGCTCTACAGGTGTCTCCGATGGTGTTTGTTGAGTTGGCATAGAACGAGATTAGGATTTGTCACTCCGGGTATCGGAGAGGTATATCTGAGCCCTCTCGGTAATGCGCATCACTATAAGCCTTGCAAGCAATGTGACTAATGAGTTAGTTACGGAATGTTGCATTACGGAACGAGTAAAGAGACTTGCCGGTAACGAGATTGAACTAGCTATTGAGATACCGATGATTGAATCTCGGGCAAGTAACATACCAATGACAAAGGGAACAACGTATGTTGTTGTGCGGTTTGACCAATAAAGATCTTCGTAGAATATGTAGGAACCAATATGAGAATCCAGGTTCCGCTATTGGTTATTGAACGGAGATGAGTCTCGGTCATGTCTACATAGTTCTCGAACCTGTAGGGTCCGCACGCTTAACGTTCGGTGACGAACGGTATTATGAGTTTATGTGTTTTGATGTACCGAACGTAGTTCGGAGTCCCGGATATGACCACAGACATGACGAGGAGTCTCGAAATGGTCGAGACATAAAGATGAATATATTGGAAGCCTATGTTTGGACATCGGAATTGTTCCGGATGAGTTCGGACATTTTCCAAAGTACTGGGAGGTTACCGGAACCCCCGGGGAGTATATGGGCCTTATTGGGCTGTAGTGGAATAGAGGAGAGGAAGGGAAAAGGTGGGAGGCGCACCCCCCTAGCTAGCCCAATCCAAATTGGGTAGCCCCCCCCCCCTTTACTTTGCTCTCTCCTCCCCTTCCTTCTTTCCTACTCCTACTACTTGGAAGGGGGGAATCCTACTCCTCATGGGAGTAGGACTCCCCTAGGGCGCGCCATAGAGGGCCGGCCCTCCTCCCCTCCTCCACTCCTTTATATACGGGGGAGGGGGCACCCCATAGACACATAAGTTGATCATTGTCTTAGCCATGTGCGGTGCCCCCCTCCACCATAATCCACCTCGGCTATATCATCATAGTGCTTAGGCGAAGCCCTGCGCCGGTAGCTTCATCATCACCGTGATCACGCCGTCGTGCTGACAAAGCTCTCCCTCGACACTCAGCTGGATCGAGAGTTTGTGGGACCTCACCGAGCTGAACATGTGCAGATCACGGAGCTGCCGTACTTTCGGTACTAGGATCGGTTGGATCGTGAAGACGTACGACTACATCAACCGCATTGTCATAACGCTCCGCTTACAATCTACAAGGGTACATAGACAACACTATCCCCTCTCGTTGCTATGCATCACCTATATAAATCTTGCGTGTGCGTAGGAAAATTTTGAAATTGTTGTGCTCCCCAACAGAAGGAACACCTTGTGTGCTATCAAATGTCAAAACGTAATTGGGTGATTATAAAGATGCTCTATAGGTGTCTCCGAAGGTGTTTGTTGGGTTTTCATAGATCAAGATTAGGATTTGTTACTCCGAGTATCAGAGAGGTATCTCTAGGCCCTCTCGGTAATACACATCACTATAAGCCTTGCAAGCAATGTGACTAATGAGTTAGTTATGGGATGATGCATTACGGAACGAGTAAAGAGACTTGCCGATAACGAGATTGAACTAGGTTTGAAGATACCGACGATCGAATCTTGGGAAAGTAACATACCGATGACAAAGGGAATGACGTATGTTGTTATGCGGTTTGACTGGTAAAGATCTTCGTGGAACATGTAAGAGCCAATATGAGCATCCAGGTTCCGGTATTGTTTATTGACCGTAAATGTGTCTCGGTCATGTCTACATAGTTCTCGAACCCATAGGGTCTGCACGCTTAACGTTCGATGACGATTTGTATTATGAGTTATGTGTTTTTGGTGGCTGAAGTTTGTTCGGAGTTCCGAATGAGATCATGGACATGACGAGGAGTCTCAAAATGGTCAAGAGGTAAAGATTTATATATTGTAAGGTTATATACGGACATCAGAATGGTTCCGATAAGGTTCGGGGATTTTTTGGAGTACCGGGAGGCTACCAGAACCCCCCAGGAAAGTTAATGGGCCTATTGGGCCATAGTGGAAAGAGGGAGGCTGCCACAGGAGGTGGCGCCCCCCCCCTCCCCACCAAGCCCAAATCGAATTGGACTAGGGGTGGGGGCGCGACCCCCCTTTCCTTCTCCCTCTCCCCCCTTTCCCCTTTCCCCTCTCTGTTGGTTGGAAGGAGGAGCTAAATCCTACTTGGACTAGGAGTCCAAGTAGGACTCCCCCCTTGGCGCGCCCCCCTTAGGCTGGCCACCTCCTCCTCCCCCCTTTATATACGGGGGCAGGGGCACCCCAAAGGCACATCAATTGTTCCTTAGCCGTGTGTGATGCCCCCCTCCATAGTTTACCACCTCGGTCATATTGTCGTAGTGCTTAGGCGGAGCCCTGCGCGGATCACATCATCAACACCGTCATGCTGACAAAAATCTCCTTCGACCCTCTACTATATCAAGAGCTCGAGGGAAGTCATCGTGCTGAACGTGTGCTGAACACGGAGGTGCCGTGCATTCGGTACTTGGATCGGTTGGATCGTGAAGACGTTCGACTACATCAATCGCGTTAACCTAACGCTTCCACTTTCGGTCTATGAGGGTACATGGACACACTCTCCCTGTCTCATTGATATGCATCTCCTAGATAGATCTTGCGTGAACGTAGGAAATTTTTTGAAATTGCATGATATGTTCCCCAACAAGAGCCTAAGCTTGGGGATGCCCCGGCATCCCAAGCTATTATCCAAAGAGAGCAAGCAACTAAGCTTGGGGATGCCCCGAGTGGCATCCCCTCTTTCTTCTAAAAACCATCGGTATTTTACTCGAAGCTATATTTTTATTTGTCACATACTATGTGTTTTGCTTGGAGCGTCTTGTATGATATGAGTCTTTGCTTGTTTCATTTTGTGTTTTAAGTCTTGATCCCTTGTTGGACACACCTATTTGAGAGAGCCAAATTATGCCATGACTTGTTAGAATTGCTCTCTATGCTTCACTTAAATTTTTATGAGCTATGGATTTGCTCTAGTGCTTCACTTATATCTTTTTTGAGCACGGTGTGCTTTAGTATTTTTTGAAGAAATGCTCTCTTGCTTCATTTAGATTTATTTGAGAGTTAGTAAATGTTTTAAGAAATTTTCTCTTGCTTAACTCAAATTATTTTTAGAGAAAGAAATATTATGCTCATGATCTTCACTTATATTAGTTTCAGCTTATCAAAAGCAACACATGAAAATTAGTCCCAAAGTGATAGATATCCAAGAAGGATATAATAAAAACTTTCATGAAGATCATTGGACAAACTAAACTTGATTCTTAGTAATAGTTTTGAGATATGATGATGTGATATGTGAGTCATCTTGATGATAATTATGCTTTAGTAAGAATATTGGTGTTAAGGTTTGTGATTCCATATGCAAGCACGAAAGTCAATAATTACACAATGAAATTATATCCTACTTGTGGTGCATTATTCAGTGTTAATTATGCTTAATGCTCGCTTATGAGATTGTTCGTTCCTTGGTTGGTCACTTCTCAATCTTTTGCTAGCCTTCATTTTGCACTAAGTATGATCACTACTTGTGCAGCCAAAATCCTTTAAACCAGTTTTGTCACATGAGTCCACCATACCTACCTATATGCGGTATTCTTTTGCCGTTCTAAGAAAATTTTTATGTGCCATCTCTAATATTCAAAATAAATTTCTCTTTTGTGTGCTCGTACTGCTCGCAAGGCGGTGAGGAGTGGCTAATATTTTCCATGCTAGATGTGTTATTCGCATGGTGAGTGTTTATTCACTTGTCATTGCACAAGAGTAAGGCAAAGGTATTAGGGATGCCCAGTCCCGAAATGAAAAATGAATTTACTTTATGTTGTCAAATAATAAATTCCTTAGAAAGTTTTGGTATGGAAGGCACCCATGGATACGGTTAGCCATGGAAAGTGAAAGTATGGTCAAAAAAGGAATAAACTTTAATTTCTGTTTGGGAACCGCCTATGATATATCTAGCATGGAAAGTGTTGGGAAATCTAAGTCATTTTCGTTGGTGGGAAAAGTATGCCTCTCAAAATGTTTTTATCTCTCAATTTTTGCTTTGAGCTCTGGCACCTCTACAAATCCCTACTTCCCTCCGCGAAGGGCCTTTCTTTTACTTTATGAAATTTTTATTTTCAAATGAGTCTCCATCTTCTCTTATAAAAGCACCAACTAGGAGGCACTATGATCGTACTTGAGCATTGGCTGTAGTTAATATGCGAGTGTGTTTCATGAATGGATCAATGATTGAGCATGATGGGCTAGGGATAGCTTATTTTAGCGTTGATATTTTGAAAGACATGGTTGCTTGTTGATATGCTTGAGTATTTAAGTTATCATGTCAAAACTAGACTATTGTTTGAACAATATACAAGTCCAAATGCACATGATATAAAGAAAAGAATATGATATGACATGTTAGGCAGCATTCCACATCAAAAATTCTGTTTTTATCATTTACCTACTCGAGGACAAGCAGGAGTTAAGCTTAGCGATGCTGATACGTCTCTATAATTTTTTTATTGTTCCATGTTGTTATATTATCAATATTGGATGTTTTATAATCATTTTATATCATTTTTTGGTACTAGCCTATTGACATAGTGCCAAGTGCCAGTTGTTGTTGTTTACATGTTTTTTACATCACAGGTAATCAATATCAAACGGAGTCCAAATGCAGCGAAACTTCTTGTGGATTTTTTTGGACCAGAAGACAACCAATGGGCCGAAGAAGCACCTGGGGGCTGCTCCAAGGGGAGCACAACCCACCAGGGCGCGCCTGGAGGCCCAGGCGCGCCCTGGTGGCTTGTTCCCACCTCGGGTGCCCCCGGACCGCCTCTTTACTCTATAAATACCCCAATATTCCAAAAACCCTAGGGGAGTCGATGAAAATCAATTCCAGCCACAGCGGAGTCCAGAACCACCAGATCCAATCTAGACACCATCACGGAGGGGTTCACCACTTCCATTGGTGCCTCTCCAATGATGCATGAGTAGTTCTTTGTAGATCTTCGGGTTCGTAGTTAGTAGCTAGATGGCTTCCTCTCTCTCGTTTGATTCTCAATACAATGGTCTCTTGGAGATCCATATGATGTAACTCTTTTGCGGTGTGTTTGTTGGGATCCGATGAACTTTGAGTTTATGATCAGATCTATCTCTTTTTATCCATGAAAGTTATTTGAGTTTCTTTGATCTCTTATATGCATGAGTGCTTATAGCCTCGTATTTCTTCTCCGATATTTGGTTTTTGTTTGGCCAACTTGATCTATTTATCTTGCAATGGGAAGAGGTGCTTTGTAGTGGGTTCAATCTTACGGTGCTTGATCCCAGTGACATAAGGGGAACTGACATGTATGTATTGTTGCTACTAAGGATAAAACGATGGGGTCTATTTCTACATAAATAGATCCCGTCTACATCATGTCATCGTTCTTATTGCATTACTCCATTTCTCCATGAACTTAATACACTAGATGCATGCTGGATAGCGGTCGATGTGTGGAGTAATAGTAGTAGATGCAGGCAGGAGTCGGTCTACTAATGTTGGACGTGATGCCTATATAATGATCATTGCCTAGATATCATCATGATTATTTGAAGTTCTATCAATTGCCCAACAGTAATTCATTTACCCACTGTTTGCAATTTTTTCGAGAGAAGCCACTAGTGAAACCTACACCCCGGGGGTCTCTTTCTTATATTATTTGCCTTTGCGGTCTATTTTCCTTTGCTTTTATTTTCAGATCTATTAAACCAAAAATACCTTGCTGCAATTTATTCTTATTTATTTTATTTGGTGTTCGATCTATCAATCTACTACAATTCATTCACGTCCATTTGCCAATTTCTGGCGCCGTTACCCGAAAGGGATTGACAACCCCTTTAATACGTCGGGTTGCGAGTATTTGTTATTTGTGTGTAGGTGTCATTTACGTGATGTTGCTTGGTTCTCCTATTGGTTCGATAACCTTGGTTTCATCACCGAGGGAAATACCTACCATCATTGTGCTGCATCATCCCTTCCTCTTTGGGGAAATGCCAACGTAGCTTCAAGCCGCATCACCCCCTTTATGATGTCCTTCTACACATGCAAACGCTTGGTTTGGTTTCACCCTCAGGGCATGATATACCAGATCTTTAATACCTTGGTTTTATTTACACCGACATTCACGTCGAAGGAGAATAGGATGGAGAGAGGTTTGCTCCTATGTTCGATCACAAGTCCCTCCAACGAGATGTAGCTCTTTTGCAGAAGGGTGAACTGGTCGACCAAATCATCTGTCTCCATCGAGTACCATTGGTTACTTCTACTTTATTGTAATTCTTTGAGTAGTTTATCTTCTGTGCTCTTTGCCTTGATAGATATCTCTATGATCATTTTTGTACCTTTATTCATTATTTTTTCCTATAACCATGTTGATCAGCATATTCATGGTTGTTGTGATTAAGGTAGTTTGTCTCTATGTTCGTTTATTGTTCATCTGGTGCTATCTCGTTATTCAACTGAGTCTCACTCTGATGATATATCTTAGTGACGTGCTTGTTTATCTTTGGTGTGGTGAGTATTATTTCGTTCTATATTCTTCATTTCATCCATGTTGTTTGCCTTGTTTCCACTCTGCCTCACTATAGTCTTACTGAATGTTTTGTGTCACTACACTAGGAAGATTATCATCACTTTCATTGAAAGTTTTGTATAGATTGTCTGGTTCACCTAGTTTATCTTCGGTTATATAATTGTGTTCTATTTTAGTGTGTCTGCTTAAGTTATTTATCCACTCTGTTGTGTTGATAGAATTACAGTTTCAAAAGAAAATTTTAATCTCCCATTCACCCCCTTTGGTTGATACACTCTCGATCCTACATAGACAGAGCGATATTTTGATGGGCTGTGGTTGGAGCACATGCCACACTGCAGAAATGTCCGGGTTGTCCAGACTACAAAAGTTGGCCCCCTTTCGAGAGCGGTTCCGGTCAGGATCTTTGAAGAAAGGATCACCGGTTGTCCGCCCGATCAGGGCATTGGGATATTCACTCATGGCGACAGGGTCAGGACTCACTCCGGTGAGGTTAGCTCGGTGTCACTCTATGATTCGGCCAACACCAAACTGAGGCTACCATCCCCCAAGTACTTTGCACTCACCACTTCAAGCCAGACGCCTCCGCGGATCCTGATATTTGGGGAAACCTAGGCAATGAAGACCCGGTTGGAGATCATGAGAAAATGATCTCCCAGTAGGAGGAATTGGTTATCGAGCATGACATAGGGCCCCTCTCGCTCTAGAGAGAGGACCCGGCCGACGCCTTCCGTTTCGGCCCCTATCACAGGAAGCTCCAAGCATGACCCCCTCCCTCAGCAAAAACCTTGGAATCACGTATGAGACTTAGGAGTCCTCATGGACCTTCGAGATCAATGGCTACCTGAAGGTTAACATCCTCCATGAAGATGATGCAAACGCGAAAATGATTACCAAACAGGCGAAGGGCTACACGCTAATGGACGGAGAGCTTTACGGGCGCGTCGTGTTGGGGAACGTAGCAATAATTCAAAAAAATTCCTACGTGTCACCAAGATCGATCTAGGAGATACTAGCAACGAGAGAGAGGGAGTTCATCTTCATACCCTTGAAGATCGCTAAGCGGAAGCGTTACAAGAACGCGGTTGGTGGAGTCGTACACGCAGTGATTTAGATCGCGGTCGATTCCGATCTGAGCGCCGGACAACGGCACCTCCGCATTCAATACACGTACAGCCCGGGGACGTCTCCTCCTTCTTGATCCAGCAAGGGGAGAGGAGAAGTTGAGGGAGAACTCCGACAGCACGACGGTGTGGTGGTGATGGAGCTCATGGTTCTCCGGCAGGGCTTCGCCAAGCACTACGGAGGAGGAGGAGGAGGAGGTGTTGGGGAGGGAGAGGGTTGTGCCAGGGGAAGGGTGTGGTTGCCCTCTCTCTCCCTCACTATATATAGGGGGAAGGGGTGGAGGAGGAGCCCTAGGGTTTCCTCATGAAGGGGGGCAAGTTTCCTAGGGGTGGGGGCACCCAAACCCATCTAGGGTTTCCCCTGTGGTCGTCGCCCCTCCCCTAGGCCCATAAGGCCCCCAACGCTTGTTGGCGCCTCCGAAACCCCTTTCGGACACGCTGGTTGTCACCCGGTACCCCCGGAACAATTCTGGACTCCAATACCCTTCGTCCAATATATCGATCTTCACCTCTGGACCATTCCAGGACTCCTCGTCGTGTCCGGGATCTCATCCGGGACTCCGAACAACCTTCGGTAACCACATACTATTTCCCATAACAACTCTAGCGTCACCGAACCTTAAGTGTATAGACCCTATGGGTTCGGGAACCATGCAGACATGACCAAGACATCTCTCCGGCCAATAACCAATAGCGGGATCTGGATAATCATATTGGCTCCCACATGTTCCATGATGATCTCATCAGATGAACCACGATGTCGGGGATTCAATCAATCATGTATACAATTCCCTTTGTCTATCGGTATGTTACTTGCCCGAGATTCGATTGTCGGTATCCCCATACCTTGTTCAATCTTGTTACCAGCAAGTCTCTTTACTCATTCCGTAACGCATGATCCCGTGACCAACTCCTTAGTCACATTGAGCTCATTATGATGATGCATTACCGAGTGGGCCCAGAGATACCTCTCTGCCATACGAAGTGACAAATTCCAGTCTCGATTCATGCCAACCCAACAGACACTTTTGGAGATACCTGTAATGCACCTTTATAGCCACCTAGTTATGTTGTGACATTTGGTACACCCAAAGCATTCCTATGGTATCTGTGAGTTGCACAATCTCATGGTCTAAGGAAATGATACTTGACATTGGAAAAGCTTTAGCAAATGAACTACACGATCTTGTGCTACGCTTAAGATTGGGTCTTGTCCATCACATCATTGTCCTAATGATGTGATCCCGTTATCAATGACATCCAATGTCCATGGTCAGGAAACCATGACCATCTATTGATCAACGAGCTAGTCAACTAGAGGCTTACTAGGGACATATTACATTCTATGTATTCACACATTTATTATGGTTTCCAATTAATACAATTATAGCATGAACAATAGACAATTATCATGAACAAGGAAATATAATAATAACCATTTTATTATTGCCTCTAGGGCATATTTCCAACAGTCTCCCACTTGCACTAGAGTCAATAATCTAGTTCACATTGTTATGTGATTAACACTCATAGTTCACATCGCCAGGTGACTAACACCTGAAGAGTTTACTAGAGTTAATAATCTAGTTCACATCGCCATGTGATTAACACCCAAGAGTTTACTAGAGTTAAAAATCTAGTTCACATCACCATGTGATTAACACTCAATGAGTTCTAGGGTTTGATTATGTTATGCTTACAAGAGAAGTGTCAGTCAACGGGTCTGCAACATTCAGATCCGTGTGTTCTTCGCAAATCTCGATTTCATATTGTAGATGTTGCTACTATGCTCCACTTGGAGCTATTCCAAATGGTTTCTCCACTATACGTATCCAGTTTGCTACTCAGAGTCATCCGGATAAGTGTCAAAGCTTGCATCGATGTAACCCTTTACGCGAACTCTTTATCACCTCCATAAACGAGAAACATTTCCCTATTCCTAAGGACAATTTTGACCGCTGTCCAATGATCCACTCCTGGATCACTCTTGTACCCCCTTGCCAGACACGTGGCAAGGCGCATCGCGGTACACAGCATGGCATATCGTATAGAGCCTATGGCTAAGGCATAGGGGACGACTTTCATCCTTTCTCTTTCTTCTGCCGTGGTCGAGCTTCAAGTCTTAACTTCACACCTCACAACTCAGGCAAGTACTCCTTCTTTGACTGATCCATCTTGAACTCCTTCAAAATCATGTCAAGGTATGTGCTCTGTGAAAGTCTTATCAGGCGTCTTGATCTATCTCTATAGATCTTGATACCCAACATGTAAGCAGTTTTACACAGGTCTTCCTTGAGAAGAACTCCATTCAAACAACCCTTTATGCTTTCTAGAAATTCTACATCATTTTCGATCAACAATATGTCATCGATATATACCTATCAGAAATGTTGTAGTGCTTCCACTCACTTCCATGCAAATACAAGTTTCTTGCAAACTTTGTATAAACCCAAATGCTTTGATTGCCTCATTAAAGCATATGCTCCAACTCCGAGATGCTTGCTCCAGTCCATAGAAGGATCGCTGGAGTTTGCATACCTTTTAGCATCCTTAGGATTGACAAAAACCTTTTGGTTGCATCATATACAACCTTTCCTCACGGAAACTATCAAGAAAACTTTGTTTTGACATCCATCTGCCTGATTTTGTAAATGAAAATGCAGCAACTGCTAACATAGTTCTAACAGACTTTAGCATCGCTGTGATTGAGAAAAGTCTCATCACAGACAACTCCTCGAACTTGTCGTAAACTTCCTTGAGACAAGTCGAGCTTCATAAATGGTGACATTACCATCAGTGTCTGTCTTCTTATTAAAGATCCATTTATTCTCAATGGCTTGCCGATCATCGGGAAAGTCCACCAAAGTCCATACTTTGTTCTCATACATGGATCCTATCTCAGATTTAATGGCTTCCAGCCATTTGTTGGAATCCGGGCCCACCATCGCTTCTTCATAGCTCATAGGTTCATCGTTGTCCAACAACATGACCTTTAAGATAGGGTTACCACTCAGAAGTTGTACACACCCTTGTCGACCTATGATGTTTGATAGTAATTTGATTTGAAGCTTCATGATCATCATCATTAGCTTTCTCCTCAACTAACGTAAGTGCCACAGAAACATCTTTCTGTGATGCGCTACTCTCTGGTTGAAGTGAAGGTTCAACAACCTCATCAAGTTCTATCTTCCTCCCACTCAATTATTTCGAGAGAAACTCTTTCTCGAGAAAGGACATGTTCTTAGCGACAAACACTTTGCCCTCAGATCTGAGATAGAAGGTATACCCAATCATCTTGTTTGGGTATTCTATGAAGACACAATTTTCCGCTTTGGGTTCGAGCTTTTCCGATCGAAGCCTATCGACATAAGCATCGTCGCCCCAAACCTTAAGAAACAACAACTTTGGTTTGTTGACAAACCATAGTTCATACGGTGTCGTCTCCATGGACTTAGATGGTTCCCTATTTAAAGTGAATGTAATTGTCTTTAATGCATAACCCCCAAAAATAGTGGTAGATTGGTAAGAGACATCATACACCATATCCAATAAGGTTTGATTACGATGTTCGGACACACCATCATGCTATGGTGTTCCAGGCGGTGTCAACTATGAAACGATTCCACCTTGTCTTTAGTGATTGCCAAACTCATAACTCAGATACTTTCCCTTTGATCGGATCGAAGGAACTTGATCTTCTTGTTACGATGATTCTCAACTTCACTCTGAAATTTCTTGAACTTTTCAAACATTTCAGACTTATGCTTCATTAAGTAAATATACCCATATCTACTCAATTCACCGGTGAAGGTGAGAAAATAACGATATCCACCGCGCGCGTCAACGCTCATCGGACCGCACACATCAGCATGTATGATTTCCAACAAGTCACTTGCCCGTTCCATTGTTCCAAAGAACGGGGTTTTAGTCATGTTGCCAAAGAGGCATGGTTCGCATGTGTAAAGTGATTCAAAATCAAGTGACTTCAAAATTCCATTAGCATGGAGGTTCTTTCATGCGCTTTACACCAATATGACCTAAGCGGCAGTGCCACATGAAAGTGGTACTATCATTATCAACTCTACATCTTTTGGCTTCAATGTTATGAACATGTGTATAACTACGACCGGGATTCAATAAACCATTCACATTGGGTGCATGACCATAGAAGGTATTATTCATGTAAACAGAATAACCATTATTCCCTGACTTAAATGATTAACCATATTGCAATAAACATGATATAATCATGTTCATGCTCAATGCAGACACCAATGCAAACAACATTTATCTAGGTTCAACACTAATCCCGAAGGTAGAGGGAGCGTGCGATGGTGATCACATCAACCTTGGAAACACTTCCAACACACATCGTCACCTCGCCCTTAGCTAGTCTCCATTAATTCTGTAGCTTTTGTTTCGAGTTACCAATATTAGCAACTGAACCGGTATCTAGTACCCAGGTGCTACTAGGAGTACTAGTAAGGTACACATCAATAACACACATATATCAAATATACTTTTGTTGAAGTTGACAACCTTCTTATCTACCAAGTATTTGAGGCAGTTCCGCTACCAGTGACCGTTCCACTAATAGAAGCACTTTGTCTCGGGTTTGGGTTCTTGGGTTTCTTCACTGGAGCGGCAACTGGCTTGCCATTCAAGAAGTTTCCCTTCTTGCCCTTGCCCTTCTTCGAAACTAGTGCTCTTGTTAACCATCAACACTTGATGCTCCTTCTTGATTTCTACCTTTATGGCCTTAAGCACGATGAACAGCTCCGGGATTATCTTCCCTTGCATGTTATAGTTCATCATGAAACTCTAGTAGCTTGGTGATAGAAACTGGAGAACTTTTGTCAATCACTCTCTTATCTGGAGTATTAACTCCCACTTGATTTAAGTGATTAAAGTACCCAGACATGCTGAGCACATGCTCACTAGCTGGGCTATTCTCCTCCATCTTGTAGGCAAA
Organism: Triticum aestivum; assembly: GCF_018294505.1. Taxonomy (NCBI): domain Eukaryota; kingdom Viridiplantae; phylum Streptophyta; class Magnoliopsida; order Poales; family Poaceae; genus Triticum; species Triticum aestivum. The sequence goes on along the minus strand of NC_057794.1, from coordinate 143,598,137 downwards.
GGTCTTGTCAGAGATCTCAACCTCTCAACATGGGCATGAGCTTTAAATGCCAATTTTAGCTCTTCAAACATCTCATATGTTCTATGGCGTTCAAAACACTTTTGGAGCCTCGACTCTAAGCCGTAAAGCATGGCGCACTAAACTATCAAGTAGTCATCAGAACATATCTACCAGATGTTCACAACATCCACATACAACGCCAGAGGGGTTGGCACACCGAGCGGTGCATCAAGGACAGAAGCCTTCTGTGTAGCAGTGAGGACAATCCTCAGACTACGGCCCTAGTCCGCACAATTGCTTACAATATCTTTCAACTTAGTCTTTCTCTAGGAACGTATTAAAACAAAGAGCTAAAGCGCGAGCTATTAATCCACAACATAATTTGCAAAGACAATTTAGACTATGTTCATGAAAATTAAGTTCATCTAATCAAATTATTCAATGAACTCTCACTCAAATAGACATCCCTCTAGTCATCTAAGTGATACATGATCCGAATCGACTAGGCCGTGTCTGATCATCACGTGAGACGGACTAGTCATCAACGGTGAACATCTCCATGTTGATCGTATCTACTATACGACTCATGCTTGACCTTTCGCTCTCTCGTGTTCCGAGGCCATGTCTATACATGCTAGGCTCATCAAGTCAACCTAAGTGTTTTGCATGTGTAAATCTGGCTTACATCTGTTCCATTCGAACGTTAGAATCTATCACACCCGATCATCACATGGTGCTTCGAAACAACGAACCTTCGCAACGGTGCACAGTTAGGGGGGACACTTTCTTGAAATTTTAGAGAGGGATCATCTTATTTATGCTACCGTCGTTCTAGGCAAATAAGATGTAAACATGACAAACATCACATGCAAATCATAAAGTGACATGATATGGCCAATATCATCTTGCGCCTTTGATCTCCATCTTCGAGGCACGGTATGAACACCATCGTCACCGGCATGACACCATGATATCCATCATCGTGTCTTCATGAAGTTGCCTCGCCAACTATTACTTCTACTACTATGGCTAATGGTTAGCAATGAAGTAAATTAATTACATGGCGTTTTCATTGACACGCAGGTCATAAATAAATTAAGACAACTCCTATGGCTCCTGCCGGTTGTCATACTCATCAACATGCAAGTCGTGATTCCTATTACAAGAACATGATCAATCTCATACATCACATATATCATTCATCACATCCTTTTGGCCATATCACATCACATAGCAAACCCGGCAAAAACAAGTTAGACGTCCTCTAATTGTTGTTGCAAGTTTTACGTGGCTGCTATGGGTTTCTAGCAAGAACTTTCTTACCTACGCAAAACCACAACGGTGATATGCCAATTGCCATTTACCCTTCATAAGGACCCTTTTCATCGAATCCGATCCGACAAAAGTGGGAGAGACAGACACCCGCCAGCCACCTTATGCATCAAGTGCATGTCAGTCGATGGAACCAGTCACATAAGTGTACGTGTAAGGTCGGTCCGGGCCGCTTCGTCCCACAATGCCGCCAGATCAAGATAAGACTAGTAACGGTAAGCAAATTGAACAAATCATCGCCCACAACTGCTTTGTGTTCTACTCGTGCATAGAATCTACGCATAGACCTGGCTCATGATGCCACTGTTGGGGAACGTAGCAATAATTCAAAAAAATTCCTATGTGTCACCAAGATCGATCTAGTACATACTAGCAACGAGGGAGAGGGAGTGCATCTTCATACCTTGAAGATCGCTAAGCGGAAGCGTTACAAGAACGCGGTTGGTGGAGTCGTACACGCAGTGATTTAGATCGCGGTCGATTCTGATCTAAGCATCGAACAATGGCGCCTCCGCGTTCAACACACGTACAGCCCGAGGACGTCTCCTCCTTCTTGATCTAGCAAGGGGAGAGGAGAAGTTGAGGTAGAACTCCGACAGCATGACGGTGTGGTGGTGATGGAGCTCGTGGTTCTCCGGCAAGGCTTCGCCAAACACTACGAAGGAGGAGTAGGTGTTGGGGAGGGAGAGGGCTATGCTAGGGGAAGGGTGTGGTTGCCCTCTCTCTCCCTCACTATATATAAGGGGAAGGGGGTGGAGGAGGTGCCCTAGGGTTCCCTAGGGGAGGGGCGGCGGCCACAGGGGAAACCCTAGATGGGTTTGGGCGCCCCTATAACACCCCGGATGTAACTTACCCAATTTGTACTCCAACTCTTGCCGTTTCCGGCGTTAAGTTATTTATTTTCTCGGGTTCGGGTTTTTGTCTCCGTGTGTTGTTATCTTTGTCATGCTTCTCATATCATGTCATCATGTGCATTGCATTTGCATACGTGTTCATCTCATGCATTCGAGTATTTTCCCCGTTGTCCGTTTTGCATTCCGGCGCTTCGTTCTCCTCCGGTGGTCATTTCTAGCTTTCTTTCATGTGTGGGGATTAAACATTTCCGGATTGGACCGAGAATTGCCAAGCGGCCTTGGTTTACTACCGGTAGACCGCCTGTCAAGTTTCGTATCATTCGGACTTCGTTTGATACTCCAACGGTTAACCGAGGGACCGAAAAGGCATCGTGTGTGTGGCAGCCCAACACCCCTCCATTTGCCCAAACCTTCTCCATCATCTAGAGCGTTCGATCACGATCGCGTGGCCGAAAACCGCACCTCATTTGGACTCTCCTAGCTCCTCCTATGCCTATTTAAAGATCCCCCGAAAATCTCCTTCTCCTTCCCCCCCGAAAACCCTAGATCCACTCATCATCGCGCCCGCCGGACAAACTCCCCGCCGACGGACACGTACGAATCTCCACCCCGCCGCCACGTGTTGCCACGCCATTGGTCCGCGCCCCGCGGGAGCGCATCACCGCGCCGCCACCCGCGCGGGCCCACCGCAGCCCAGGCCG